>NW_027397114.1:1944129-1965607 GCF_003265705.2 Callorhinus ursinus
TGGGGGGATGGATTAGCCTGGTGATGGGTATTAAAGAGGGCACATTCTGCATGGAGCACTGGGTGTTATGAACAAACAATGAATCATGGAACACGACACCAAAACGAATGATGTAATATATGGTGATTAACATAACAATAAAAATTAAAAAAAAAAAGTCATTAGAAAGCACCTTTATTCAGCAAAGAGAGCCAGGGTTCCAAACCACTAAATCTTAATGGTCTTATTTGTAAGTTTGTGTGGCAGTGGAAAAGATCTTCCTTCCATAGAGAAAACAAGACAGAATTTAAGACACCAGATAATTATTTTGTCTTATAAATATCATGAGATTCACAGGATGTATATCAGGAAAAATGAAACAGGCATTATGCAGACAAGATAACTTCTATTTCTTTTTGTTTTCTTCAGTTTTAATGCAGTATATTCCTTATTGACATAATCACAAATCAGTTAGATTGGTCTAATATTGTTGGTATCCCATTTCTATGAATTGACATATAAACTGTCTTATTAAATGTAAATGAAATGTTTACTTGTTAAACTATTAGAGAGGATTTCAGGGTTTTTTTATTTTTTAAAAATTTTATTTTATTATGTTAGTCACCATAGATTACATCATTAGTTTTTGATATCGTGTTCCATGATTCATTGTTTGTGCATAACACCCAGTGCTCCATGCAATACGTGCCCTCTTTAATACCCATCACCGGGCTAACCCCCTCCCTTCTAAAACCCTCAGTTTGTTTCTCAAAGTCCATAGTCTCTCATGGTTCCTCCGTGATATACCCCCTTTCATTTTCCCTTCCTACTATCTTCCTCTTCTTTTTTTTTTTTTTTAACATACAATGTATTGTTTCAGAGGTACAGGTCTGTGATTCATCAGTCTTACACAATTCACAGCACTCACCATAGCACATACCCTCCCCAGTGTCCAGCACCCAGCCACTCCCTCCCTACCACCCCCACCATTCCAGCAACCCTCAGTTTGTTTCCTGAGATTAAGAGTCTCTTATGGTTTGTCTCCCTCTCTGGTTTCATCTTGTTTCATTTTTCCTCCTTTCCCCTATGCTCCTCTGTCTTGTTTCTTAAATTCCTCATATCAGTGAGATCATATGATACTTATCTTTCTCTGATTGACTTATTTCACTTAGCATAATACCCTCTAGTTCCATCCACATTGTTGCAAATGGCAAGATTTCATGTTTTAATGGCTGCATAATATTCCATTGTATATATATACCACATCTTCTTTAGAGGATTTCAGTTTTGATGCAAATCATCAGAGGTTATTCTAGGTTGTTTGCACAAGCTAAACAATAGCACAGGTGTTCTGAACTCAGAATGGAGAAAATCATAGATTATAGGGATGTTTCTTTGTTTTCTTCTCCTGCTTTTCTTCCTCCTCTTTCTGTTTTCTTCCTTCTTATTATCTCCTTCTTCTCCTTCTCAACTGATTTTACTGACCACCCACAATAAGCTAGATTATCTGAGGCAAAAGACTATATAAGAAAGACATGGTAGCCAACAACTCACCACTTTAACACAAATGCAAAAATGCAATTGAATCCTGAAGAAAGAATAATTGTAGTATACCATGATAAATCCAATTGGAGCATCAAATTTAACTCATTTCTCGTAAAGGAAGACACACACAAATGCCTTTAAAAACAATTTTTATACTAAAGGAAAAACTTAAATGATAAATAACATAAAATAATTTAAAGTACAAAGAAGAATGTGATAGCAACTTCCAACAGTCTCTTCAAACTCTTAGCTCTCCTGCCAGTGTACTCTGATATTAATAGAAATTTATTAGAGATATTTAAGAAATACTGATGAAAGAATTTCTGTAAGATTTAATGTTAGAATTCTATGAGTGGCAATTGCATTAGAACATGAGAAAGAATAGCATAGCTATTTAATAGGCACAAAGTCTAGATGCAGAGAGAAGATGGGCATAGAAAAATCATATAGGTGGTTTAGAAATACATAGGCAAATAAAGACATACAACAAAATATTGGAGCATAAAATAAAGGTAAGCTAAATAACATTAGAACACTGGCATTTGATCAGTAATGGTCAATGGCCTAGATTCACATTTGGCAATCTATCTTACAGGAATAATCCAAAATAAGGAAAAAATATTTTATTTTTTATTTTTAAAGATTTATTTATTTCTTTGAGAGAGCGAGAATGAGAGAGAGAGAGTCTCTCATGAGAGGGGGGAGGGTCAGAGGGAGAAGCAGGCTCCTCGCTGAGCAGGGAGCTGGATGCGGGACTCGATCCCGGGACTCCAGGATCATAACCTGAGCCGAAGGCAGTCGCTTAACGAACTGAGCCCCCAGGTGCCCAGGAAAAAATATTTTAAAGCAACATTCCTATCACTGAAGACATCCTGACCTCAACCCCTACTCCAATAAGAGCAATGAAAGTATTGTTATAAGTCAGAATCAACTCCAAGGGCTCTTTGGGACCATGATATTAAAGGGTACTAATGCTAAAGTAGTGAGAGAAAATCATTAAAGCTCTGATTTCTACATTGTGCTTTCTTTATGAATTCTTTCATATTGGCTTCCCTATTTGGAATATCATGCTCCATTTGTTTGTTGAAAAAGTCTAAGTTGAATGAATAAAATTAGTTATGTTCTAAGACTTAGGAAGAAACCCTCTTAATTCTCTTAATATACATTTTTTAGTCTTAATTTTCTTTGCTTTTATTCTTCCTCATGGTTAAATTAGGGAATGGATCTTGAAGAAAATGTTTAAATAATGTGTAGGGTGAATCTTCAAATACATACACAAGTCTAGACATTCATTGTGAATGTAAACAATAGTTAGAAGCCAGTATTCTAGAAGAGTTAACAAGGTTTCTGGGAAATATATCTACCTTGAAATAAACAATCTAGCTTTATGAGCCAGATTTAGCTGAGGCTCTTAAACAATAATTAACGTAATTTGTTCACATTGTGACAGCTACAATGGGAACTCAATGAACCTGTAGCGTCCTAGAACCCAAGCCACCTGGCCTTGGGATCTTTTCAATAATGGAGCTTAACACACAGGAAGAGAGATTATCCCTCTTAATCAAAATATATTGTCTAGCAGACATGACACTATAACTTTCAAGAGCATGTTTTACTGACTGTAAATTCCTGTATGACCCAAGTCAGCCAGAAAACAACAGTCTAGAATGCTAGCCCGAAGGTGATTGACAGTGGCTGCGACCACATCAGTTTCAGTGGCTATGGGCTCTGCAACAGTATACAACAGCCTGGTGGATTTGCCGCCTCACCTATGTCATTCCTTGGGGATTCCTGGAAATACTAAACAGATGGAGCTGTACAAATGCCTAGAATTTTTCACAAGAACTGAGCTTTAGATTCTTAAGTCATAGTGCACATTCTGTCTCCCTCCCTGTACCCACCCCCTCTGCCTCTCCTGAGACATTTTTAGTGAGTAGTATTCTAAAGATGATCTGAAGATGTTCACTACAGTGCTTTTAAAAATTGTTGTTGATTTGTGGTGGTATATTTGATTACAAACCCTTGAGTAATATAAAAAATATTTGAGGAATTATGCTTTAATAGAAAATGAACTTAAATGCCCAGGAATAGGTGAGTGAAAAATTCACTCAATGGAATATTGTATAGTGATTCAAATGCTGGTTATGAAAACATTAGGATAAAAAGTAACATTATTTGAAAAAAGCAAGAAGTAAAATTGTAGAGCACGGTTTCAATTATGTGCAAAATCACAGAAAATAAACTCCATAGAAACATACCAAAATATCTTGGGGTGGTAGACTAATGTTTGATTTATTTTTCTTGTCTATATTTCAAATTGTCAGGTTTTATGTATTTACTCTTTGAACAGTCAAATAGTTGGCTGAAGAACAAACTCATTAAACTGAAGAAATTGAACATTTGGTGAGTTCACATTCATCAACAGCTATGTTGTGCACTATCTGTGTGCAATGTGATTTAAGTTTAAAAGGTTCATAATGAGATGTGGTGTCTCTAGTATACGGGCTTTAACTTCACAGGTCACAAGCCCACGTGTTCATTTGTAGCAAACTTGTTCTCATACTTTAAGAGTATTCCTATCATTTTATCTTTATTATTATTATTTTTTTAATTCCCAAAGACTCTTCCAGTTTCAAATGAAGAACAAAATATATTGAAAGAGGAGAAAGATTTTGGGAGTGCTACACCTCTGAAATCTTAAAGAAATGTATGGAAGAACCAATATATTTCCCTTATAAGTTGTCTCTATTAAAATTATTTTAAGGCACTATGGGCTTCATATAGATGCTTTTAACAGTTTGATTTCAGTGCTGTAGTGTTTAATGTAGCAAATTATTCAAAGTTCTACCAAATCAATGACACCTTTACTCCAAATAAGATTTCAATCCATGCCTAAAGGACTGATTTCTAACCTCTGACTTGATAATCTTTTAAAATTATCTCTTATAAATTATTTAGCTGTAATTAGCCATCTGCCAAGCTTCTGAACCCTAGAGATTTCCATTGTTTGGAAGCTTTTCCATTTCACCTGTGAAATAGGACTGTCCTCCATAATTTTGTCAATGACTATTTACTTCCTGGGGTTCTCCATGCTTCAACTTCAGAACCAAATCCTCTAATCCTCTTGATTTGCTGTCTGTCTCTGCTGGTATCTATAGACCTTACCTGTCTATTGATACCTCATTGACTCTTTTATGCTATAATTATGCTTCTTGGATTCTGGTCTTCATTTCCTCACCTGATGTTTCAGTGCTTATGCATCTGCCCCCATTCCAGCTATTTTTCTATTTATCCCCACTTCTTCCTCTATTACCAGCACACATCTTGATCAAACTCAAGGATTCTCAAACCTAATACATACAGAATCAACTGTTGAGAGTTTATAAAACAAATTGTTGCCTGAGACTCATCCCAGATGTGTTTAATCTAGGAAGGGGCTTAAGTTATGGTAAATTTAAAAGCTCTCCTATGTTAGCATGGGGTGGTGAGAAGTGATTCTAATGCACAGCCACAGTGGAGAATCACTATGTGGATACTGATTCCAGTCTCACCTGGCTTATCCTTATATTCATCACTCAAGGTCCACGGAAAATCTTAGGAAAAAAAATTAAAATGTCTGATCTTAGCAAAATCTATAACATCATAAAATATCAGAAGTGTGATTCTTGAAATTCTCAAGGGGTAATGTCACCAAGACCATGGTGAAGGATACTCCAGCCAGGTCGGTCCCCACAGAGATCAGTAACTAGCTATCCACAAATGAAAACAGTTCTGAGAGAGCTCAGGAGTCTGCTTGAGAAGCTTGGCAATACAGTGGCAGAAGAAATCAGAGAATAACTTCACAAAAAGGGAAGGAAGAACAGTTCCATTTTGCCTACATTATCTCATCCTCCAGACTGGCACTGCTTGGCACCAAGAGGGACTCCTAGCTAGAAAGAGTTCCCTTCACTGGGGTGAGTAGGCAGCCAGCTCAACCTTTTGGGACACTACACAAAGGGTCATTTTGGTTCACTCCACCCAGAGACCTGCAAAAGCTAGACTAATAGACATGGCTGAATACAAGGAAGTAGAGTAGAGGCTACTAGTACCAGCCATTCAGTGAAAGTGACGCCAGTTCCCAGTGATCTGCTCTGCAGAAAACCCCAGCAGCTCTCACCACTGAAAAAAGCAAAAGCCAGCACAGCTACGGAGGACCCTTTGCAGATTTCACCAGTTTTCACCCTTGAGGTTTTCACATTCACAGATACCAGTCACCTGAGTCCCTCCCTTCTCCCTCTCTTGTCCCTCTTGTCCATGCCCCACTGGAGCCCAGGATCCTCACTGGACAGTCAGCCCCAACCTCTGAAGTTGCTTGAGTGCAAGATACAACCTAGACCCCCACACTGACCCCCATCGCCATTTGTGTGCTCAGGACTAGCTCCTCCAGCTGTGCAGCTGCACCCTGCCTGCTTGACTCCCATCACTGGTTTCCATGCCATGCCCACACCTGTGGCAAGAATCTGTAGCCACAGGAGTGCACTTTGATGACAAGCACCCAGGAAGTTGCTTATGGGCCCAGATCTGACCCTGTCTCCTGTCACTGGCCTACATCTCTGGAATCATGAGCAGCTTAGCTCCTCCAGCTATATACCTACAGTAGACCCCTTGGCCTACACTGCCGTGTACCCATGGTGAGACCCTATAGCCTCAGGAGTGTATTTGCAAATCATTTAGTTGATAAGGAGTTAATGTCCAAAATATATAAGGAATTCATGTAACTTAATAGCAAAAAAATAAAACAAAAACAAAAAAACCCCACCAAATAATCCAATTAAAAATGGCCAAAGAATGTGATTAGACATTTTTCCGAAGATATACAACGGCTGACAGGTACCTGAAAAGGTGCCCAACATCACTAACTCCAGTGAAATCCAAATCAAAACCACAATGAGATATCATCTAAAACCTTTTAGAATTCTTATTATCAAAAAGACAAAAGACAACAAATGCTGGTAAAGATGTGGAGAAAAAGGCAGCTTAGTACACTATTGGAGGGGAGATATATTGGTAAAGCCACTATAGAAAACAGTATGGAGTTTCCTCAAAAAGTTAAAAATAGAACTACCCTACAATCCGGTCATTTTACTACTGGATATTTACCCAAAAAATACAAAAACACTAATTCAAAGGTTTACATGCACCCCTACATTTATAGCATTATTTACAGTAGCCAAATTATGGAAGCAGCCCAAGTGTCCACTGATAGACGAATGGGTAAAGAAGATGTGGTGTATATATACAATGGAATATTACTCAGTATTATTCAGCCATAAAAAGAATGAAATCCTGCCATTTGCAATGACATGGATGGAGCTAGAGTAGAATGCTAAGTGAAGTAAGTTAGTCAGAGAAAGACAAATACCATATGATTTCACTCATATATGGAATTTAAGAAACAAAAGAAATGAGCAAGGGAATGAAAAGAGGGAGAGAGGGACAAACTGAGAAACAGACTCTTCCCTATAGAGAACAAACTGGTGGTTACCAGAGGGAAGGTGGGTGGGGGGATGGGTGAGCTAAGTGATGGGGATTAAGAGTACACTTATCATGATAAGCACTAAGTGATGTATGGAACCGTTGAATCACTGTATTGTACACCTGAAACTAATATAACACTGTATGTTAACAATACTGGAATTAAAATTTAAAACTTAGTAGAAAAAAAAAGAACAAGAGATAACAAATGCTGGCAAAGATATGGAGAAAAGAGAGTCCTAGTGCACTATCAGAAGGAATATATATTGATGAAGCCACTATGGAAAATAGCATGGAGGTTTCTCAAAAAATTAAAAATAGAAGTATCAAATGCTTCAGCAATCCTAGCTCTGGAAGGAAATGAAATTAGGATCTCATAGAGATATCTGCACCCCCAGGTTCATTGCAGCATAATTCACAATAGCCAAGACTTAGAAACAACTAAATTTTGGTCAACAGATGAATAGATAAAAGATATGGTGTATTTCTATAATGGAATATTATTCAGACATAAAAAAGAAGGAAACCCTACCATTTGTTTTGTTTGTTTTTTTAGATTTTTTTTTTATTATGTTATGTTAATCACCATACATCATTAGTTTTTTTCCTTTGTTTAGTTTTTTATTGTTATGTTAATCACCATACATTACATCATTAGCTTTTGATATAGTGTTCCATGATTCATTATTTACGTATAACACCCAGGGCTCCATTCAGTACGTTTCCTCTTTAATACCCATCACCAGGCTAACCCATCCCCCCACCTCCCTCCCCTCTAGAACCCTCAGTTTGTTTCTCAGAGTCCATCGTCTCTCATGGTTCATCCCCCCACCCCGAAATCCCCCCTCTTCTTTTCTCCCTTCCTACTATCTTCTTCTTTTTGTATAAAACATAAAATGTGTTATTTGTTTCAGAGGTACAGGTCTGTGATTCAACAGTCTTACATAGTTCACAGCGCTCACCATAGCACATACCCTCCCCAATGTCTATCACCCAGCCACCCCATCCCTCCCACCCCCCACCACTCCAGCAACCCTCAGTTTGAAACCCTACCATTTGTGACAACATGGTTAAACCTTGAGGGCATTATGCTTAGTGAAATAAATTAGAAAGACAAAGAGAAACACTGTCTGGTATCACTTATATGTGGAATCTAAAAACATCAAAGTCACAGAAACAGAGAATGGATTGATGATTATGGGGGACTGGGGTAGAGTAAATGTTGAGATGTTAGTCAAAGAATATAGACTCTCACTTGTAAGATGAATAAGTTCCAGAGATCTAATGTAGCATATAGTGACTCTAGTGAACAATACTGTATTGTACACTTGAGAATTGTTATGAGAGTATATCTTTACTGTTCTCACCATAACACATTTTTAAAAAATTTTAATTATGCGAAGTAAAGGATATATTAACCTTATTTTGGTAAAAATTTCATTATATCTATGTGTACCAAATCATCACATTGCGTACCTTAAACGTACACATTGTTGTATGCCAATTATATCTCAATAAAGCTGGGGGAAAAAAGAGAATTGTGATCCATGATAGCATTAAGGATTTGCATCAAATGACAATACAGTAATATGGGATATATGTCAAATATGTAAATTCAATCCTGTTCTATGTTACATAACTAGGACAGGGTCCACAGTGGATATTATGCAAAGCCACATGATCATGGAATTTGTAAAAACTGCATATCAAAAAAAAATCTTTAAATGCTCCTGTAAGGTCAGACAAAAATTATTTAAAATATTTTGTATGTTTGCAAACTAGAGTGGAATGGCAATTTGGGCTAGAGGTGACAAAGTGGTTGGAAATCAATGAAAGGCAAGTATACTTCTTTTCTCCATAGTCTTCTAAGCCTAAAGAGAGTCTTTAATTTGCTTTGTCAAAGAAGCTGTACGCTGGATACATTCCTCTCATTGTCTTTCTGGGAAGTTCTTTTCCTGCATCTGCATTTTATTCAAAGTGCTGGGGCAAGGGTGGAAAGGGGGTGCATTTTAAGAATATTGCACATTAAACAGAAATGAAGTTCTAGGTTTCTTTAAAATTGGAAAAGCAGGCCTGGCAATAGAAGTCAGATTCAAATGTCATAAGGCTAAGCATTACTTTTTTTCTAAAGAATAATTCTGTTCTCTAGAAGGAAGCCTACAAAACTGAAAATCACTTGCTACAAATCTTGGGATACAAATTAATCAAAGCCTTATCACTAGTAAAGAGAAACAGTATAATCAACTTCATTAATGGCCTTTTTTTTTTTTTTTAAGTGATCCCAACCAGGCTTACGGTATGGGCTGTGCCCGTGGTCATAACACTAATGGCACATTTAATCATTCCCAGAGATTTTAGTTTAAAAAATCTGGAGCAGGGGTTGGGCTTAAAGAAAAGTCTCCAGATGATTTTAATAATCAATGAAGGTTGAGAAAATAGGACTTCATTAATAAAAATGTTAGGAATAATATTAAATATTTGCGCCTTGAACTCACACTATAAAATATATGTGTCTTGTATACATCCAGCAGTGTTTTCTAGTACCTATTAGGAGCTGATTTATTTTATAATGTATCTATTTCATGATTTTTAAAAATAATCACACTGATGAAGTCACATCTATTCTGAGCCATCACAATGCCAGTTTGTTCTTAAAAGAGCCTTTTGCCAGGCATTATAATCACCATTTTATAATCACATAACTTGCCCAAGGTAACCATGAGAAGTCTGGTGGTCTGTAGAACATGGTGGAACAACTAAAAACCAACATTTGTACTAAGAAACCATCTATATTTTAATCAGAAATCAACCAGTCAAAGCAATAGTGGACATCTGAATTTCATTGTCCCTAACTCCATGTGCTCATGCCTGAATTCATGTCCTATTTCCACAACCCTGCTTTTCTTCCTGAATTCACTCTATTCCATAATGACATTTACACCCATCAACACATCCTAACTAAGAATCTTAGTTCTTGGCTCTCTTACCTCCCTTACCACCTCTCCTAACATCAGACAAAATTTCAGAACCTGTCTATTGTAACTAACAAATATATCTTAATTATCACTGACTCATAGCCATCAAAGTCTGCCTCCATCCCAGCCATCAAGCTCCAAGACCCAAGCCTCCCTCACTCCCTACATCACAATTTATTGTACTTCTTTGGTATGACTCATAGGATTGTGGAAAGTAAAGGGTCAATATACATACTAGGCTTAGAATGGGTCCATAGGAAGCCCTTAATAAATGTTAACTATTGTTAAGCGTCTGCCTTCGGCTCGGGTCATGGTCCCAGGGTCCTGGGATCGAGCCCCGCATTGGGCTCCCTGCTCAGCGGGAAGCCTGCTTCTCCCTCTCCCACTCCCCCTGCTTGTGTTTCCTCTCGCTGTCTCTCTCTCTGTCAAATAAATAAATAAAATCTTTAAAAAAAATAAAAAAATAAATGTTAACTATTATTATTATCTGCTAAATGAATTCCTATAAATGTAAGCAGCTGAAGGATGCATGAAGAGGTTAGAAAAGTTTGTCCTTGTTGCCTGTGAGCGACACTCTACTAGGAAGCTGAACCTTAAGCTGTATTTCCGTTATCCTGACTACAATCATTGGAAGCCTTTTTAAGAAGTGCAGACAGTGTTCTGTCATCTCTGACTTCTTATCAATATAGTTCTATAACACAGAGCCCATGCTGCACCAGTATATAAGCCTGGCTCCCTTCCCTGAACCTGTTTCTGGTCCACTCCTTTTCATTTTCTCTCTGTACATAGGTCAAGACATTTCCCCTCATTTCTTATCTCTAAATGGTCTATATCTGTTATCTTATATTTGGAAATTCAGAGGTGATTTCAATGACGCTTGCTTCCCTCTTTATGCCTCCATTCTTACCCCAGATTACTTTCACTCCACCTTACAGTGAGAATGGTGGGAAACTCCCATGTCAATGGATTTTTACACATGGCTGTGGAAAAAGTAGAGATCGTTAGCATCATCATTAGTTCTCAGCACTTGATGAAAAACACCTCATTTAAAGTTTATAGGAATATTAAAAGCAGGCAGGCCTATTGGCTCATATTATAGTCAGAGGCTGAGGCTCAAGCATGTTAATTTGCCTAAAGCCACAGACCTAAGATGCTAGGATGAATGTGTGCCAGCAAAAAAGTAGGAAATAACATCAGGACCAGTTGGATGTTGAAGAGGATCATCTATAGGAAGAAGCAGTCATAGACTCAGGTGAGTGTCTCTGGTGCAGGAAATATTTTATTTCAGCAGCAGCGTGGATGTGACTTGTGTCCTTCAGTGATGCAGAGATAAAGTGAGTAGTGGAAATAAGGCTGAATTGGAGAGTGCATACTGCATCTAAGCAGGACTGTAGGAACTCCATTTTACCCTAAAAAGCAGGATTCAGAGTAGCAACATCTAATTTTTCAAAAGTAAGCCAGAAGTTCAGAAGTTCCGTGAAATCTACAAATTTAAAAATATAGGCAACTGATTCAAAGATTCAAAAACAGTGTGAAGATTAAAATTACAGGGATTTATA
The DNA here is from genome assembly GCF_003265705.2 of Callorhinus ursinus. Lineage (NCBI taxonomy): Eukaryota > Metazoa > Chordata > Mammalia > Carnivora > Otariidae > Callorhinus > Callorhinus ursinus. The sequence continues at coordinate 1,955,702 of NW_027397114.1, forward strand.
AAATACAAACACAGGTTGGCCTGATGTTCAGAGAAAGAGAGAAGGTGACATGAGTCCTATTTTGGTTGATGTGAATTCTTAAATGATAATTTGGAGTTAATTTTGTTTAGTAGCGGGAGCTACTTGAGTTGTTTTTTGCTGTTTATTTGATGGTTTCTTTCTTGCTCTGCGTGAGTCTATGACAGATGGAAGAAATAGGAAAGTGACACATTCAAAAGAGATTGAGAAGACAATGTTGTCAGAATTGGGGCACCAGTTGGAGAAAGGATCGACCAGTAGTACACAGTGATATTGAAGTCCAGCCTTCATTCACTCATATATTCATTCAATAAACAACTACTTTTGGAGAGAAGCTGCTACATTCTGTGCCACAAGAAGATGATTTAGGCTTCATCCCTGTCCTCAAAGGTTTAAGGCTTAATAACTGAACTCTCTAAATATGATCTGTGTTTTCATAACATGTTGTTGTCAGGAGTCCTCTAATTTGTTCCCAAAGCAAGATCATCTTCATTTAATTCACAAAAAGGTATGATTATATCTGATATGCCATCCATACGACCCATCTACTTAGACAGTATTAGGCACACATGGACACTTAGTAAATCTCTACTCAATGTTTTGAGCATATTGTCTTCCAGAGACTTGGCTTTGCAATCTGAGGCTTCCCAAAGATATTAAAGGAATTGTGATATAGTATAAAAAGTTTGAACTTGGAGCTTGTTAGCTTGGGATTTTGAGTAAAGTCTCTCTAACTCTGAAATTAAGTTACTCATCTATAAAATGAGTATATTAATGCCTGCCTTGTGAGTTTGGGGGTAGTTAGCAAAAATACATATAAATAACAAGTTGATAAACTACGATAAGCTAAGGAAAAAGTAACTTTTATTGTCACTTCATCACCATCATTATCATCATCCTCATGCACTCATCATCTACCAGAAAGACAGAAAACACACTCAAAATGGAATTAGAAGCACAGAAAACTGCATTTAAATTTCCAATATGCATTATTTATAGTGCTAAGTGCTAACATTCAGAAGGGAAGACAAGATTATGCAGAGACCTTTCAAAGTGGGTTTGTGAAGTTATCGCTGACATTACTTGATACTCTAAAAGTGAACTGCATAGAATGGGTCTCTGTTAATTTTAAATCTATGTATCCTTAATAGATCTGATTGTTCTCCAAGGTGCCTGATGCAAGGCTCCAATCACAGACCAACCATTTTTTTAGAAATTTTTAAATTAAAAAAAATTTTTTTTTGGCTAAAGAGGAGCCAGCTTTGTGAGCCTGGGAATGGGTAGTGTTTGATCTTGAGTATATTTATTGAGGTAATCTCAGTATTAACTTGCTTCTCTGATTGACTATACATTAGGTTCTTCACACTTTAGTGTGGAAATTGACCCTTTAGACAAGGGCTTGTAGTCTTTGGTGAAGAAAATTAGTCAAAAGTAAATGAATTTTTTTAAAATACATTTTGAATGAGGCCTATTAATAGAGAGGTTGAAAAGTTGTGTGCAACTGGGCAAAGCAAAATAAATGGAAATGTTATACCCTTTTAGAAGGTATTTGTCAAGCATTCGGATTTGGAAATGTAACTGATAGGATAAAAATGGAAATTATAGCAGAACAGATTTCCAAAGAGCTGGTTGTGGTTGCCTGTTGTTCCCCACACAAAGTCAGAGGCAGCAGAACACATGTTTTAAATGATCTTACCTTTCTTTTTTTCTCATTTAAAGGTGGGCAACTTGCCAAATTTTAATGTACGGATGGACCAAGCTTAGCAAGTGGTCTATAGGCAAATATATTTGGATACAGTAGATACTTCAACTTTTATTTTTAGGTTTTTAAAGAGTTGATTGAGTTGGTCATCCAGATACGCCCTATTAAAATAAAGAAAATATATTTTCATTACTTAAAGAGAATTAAGTACATAATGATATTATAAGAAAAGAAAGTAAAGGAAGATACGCTGAATTGTGCCTGCTAGATTTTTCAATTCATCAGTATATAGGAAATTCAAGAATTAATAGTAGAGAGGAATATTAGGACAATCACCTCTTTTCCTGTTTACATATTTACTGGTGAGAATGGTTTACAAACTTAGGTAGACCTAATCAGTTTTTATTTTAAATATCTAATATTGCCACTTCAAATTTTTATCCATCAAGCAGTTACAAAAAAGTGCATTTTGAATTCAGCCATTATACCGTAAGTTAGTGAAATGTACATGGAAGAAAGAAGCTTTCAGAATTGTTAAGCCATTTTTTTAAATGAGAAAGAATGTGTCCTACTACATATATACCTTTCAAGATAGACTATATAAGTCACAGTGATGAAAGAAACAAGGCTCTATAAAACGCATTAAGGGGCACCTGGGTAGCTCAGTCGTTAAGCGTCTGCCTTCGGCTCAGGTCATGATCCCAGGGTCCTGGGATCGAGCCCCGCATGGGGCTCCCTGCTCTGCAGGAAGCCTGCTTCTCCCTCTCCCACTCCCCCTGCTTGTGTCCCTCTCTCGCTGTGTTTCTCTCTGTGAAATAAATAAATAAAATCTTAAAAAAAAAAAACACATTAAGGGGGCATCAATTCTCTGCCAGAACATCATGGATGCTGGGTAGTTCACTATGTCAATAAAAACATAACCACATCTCAAAGGATTTTCTATTGTTATAGTGGTCTACAAATCTATGTGAAGGGCTTAGATGAAGACAAAACACGCCTGCTGTGTTCTTACATTACCAATCTCTGAGCTCTGCAAACCACATTTACTCTAATTACTACAAAACAAGAGGCGGGTTTCGGTGTAAGCTTCATTTCTACAAGTATGCTTTCTCTAATGTTTTGACCCTGAGATGTTCATCATGCCAGAGGGTCACAGATGTGAGAGAATAAGGACTTTCCGGTTCCAGGATGCCTACTCTTTAAATCTTCATCTTATTTCACTCTTCGCCCTTTTTATTGCTGTGACAAATTCAGGTTCCATGGTGAGAACAGATTTCATGGCACCCATAGAGAGGAAAATGTTTTTATGAGAAGACATCACTTTAATTCTCCCTCAGTCTGAGCTGGGAAAATTAGACTTGTTTAAATATATGTTGGAATAGCCTAAGGGGGGAAAAATACAACAGTACTAGTAAGAAGCTGTTTTGGGTTTGTACCAATAGCTAAATTTTGTGCTGCCAACCTGAAAAAGGAACAATCACTGAATATACTGACACTGAATAAGAAAAAATGGAAAGGAAGCACCATTAAAGGATCAGGCATGTAGTCAAGAGAATTAAGTTTAAGTCACCACCATTAGGGATTTAATTGTAAAGCATGTCAGGTAAATTATGATAACGAAGAACCTCATTTTATTTCCCGTCTATAAAATGAGCTGCAATGGCTGTTCAGTTCATCTCGGGTTTGTTGAGAGTATTAACAAAAAGATGTTTTAAAATGGATTTATTATTGCTGGTCTTCAAAGACTACCTTGTTACAATTGTAGGTCAGGATAAAATACCTTCACGAATTCTGTGGGATGAAAAAATTTACCACTAATTGAAATATTGAAATTATAATGGTCCTGGTGAGTGTTAATCTCAGAAAAATCTGACGATTGCCCTCAGAGTTCTCTCCCTTTCCCTCTTCCTCCCCTCCCTCACTCTTTCCTCTCTCTTTTTTTTCTTTGTTTGGAAGATCATTTTGCTAGGGTCTTGATTCATCAGATTTGGGGGAAAGTAAGAACAGAATGGAGTGACATGCCAGGACATAAATTAGGTAACCGCATGCATAATCTCATTTAATTTTCTTTTTTTTAACGATTTTATTAATTTATTTTATTTGAGAGGGGAGGAGGGGCAGAAGGAGAAGGAGGAAGCATCTTTTTAAAAAATTTTTATTGTTATGTTAATCACCATACATTACATCATTAGTTTTTGATGTACTGTTCCATGATTCATTGTTTGTGCATAACACCCAGTGCTCCACGCAGAACGTGCCCTCTTGAATACCCATCACCAGGCTAACCCATCCTCCCACCCCCCTCCCCTCTAGAACCCTCAGTTTTTCAGAGTCCATTGTCTCTCATGGTTCGTCTCCCCCTCCAATTTCCCCCTCTTCATTCTTCCCCTCCTGCTATCTTCTTCTTCTTCTTCTTTTTTTTAACATATATTGCATTATTTGTTTCAGAGGTACAGGTCTGTGATTCAACAGTCTTACACAATTCACAGCGCTCACCATAGCACATACCCTCCCCAATGTCTATCACCCAGGCACCCCATCCCTCCCACACCCCACCACTCCAGCAACCCTCAGTTTGTTTCCTGAGATTAAGAAAGCATCGTTTTTTTTTTAAAGATTTTATTTATTTATTTGAGGGAGAGACAGTATGAACAGAGGGAGGGACAGACAGAGAGAGGGAGAAGCAGACTCCTCACTGAGTGTGGGACTCCATCTCATGACCCTGAGATCATGACATGAGCCAAACCAAGAGTCAGATCCTCAACTGACAGAGTCACCCAGGCACCCCATAATCTCATTTAATTTTTCAAAGCAACCTATGTACTAGATACTAGTCATTATCAGTTCAATTTTCCCAATGAGCAAATTGAGGCTTAAAGAGGTTATGTAATTCACTCAAAGTTACACAGTTAATGTATGGTTGATGGATGAACCAAATCTTAGTATATGTGATTCTAGAAACAAAGTCTTTGATCATTGTAGTGTATGCACATTGATGATCCTGTTCAGGGCATCTGCAGAGCACTTACTTGTTGACAGTTTGTGTACTTGATGACTGAATTAAGCAAGGCACAAGGTAGCTACAGGATAGTCCCATATTAAAAAATATATACATGTATATGCAATATTGCCTAGAGGAAAAGGGTGAGCTAATTTATTATTGGTGTGTTTTAACTACCTCCTGTCCCTAGTCTACTTTAAAAATGATTTACGAACAAAAATAAGATAATTAATGTAATCTGAGTAATTGATGATAGATGTTACTCTTTATGGCTTCCATTCTTGTCCTAAGAAACAAAGCCTCCCATATTTCTAGATAATAAAAATCAATTTTGCCATTTTCCTTCAGTACTTTTGTAATTTTAGATATTTATTTTTTTATATTTTTATGTTGAATACATTTGATTTTATGTGTTGCAAATTTCTTTAAATGACCCCCAAACCCTGCTTCATTTATTAAATATTTTTCCTAATATGTTAAAATAATTATTTTATAATGCAGTTTATACACACACATATTATTAGCTTACTCCACTAATATATATATGTGTGTATATATATATATACATATATATATCTTTTCCTGCACATTTTTCCATGCTTTATACTTTTTTTTTAAGATTTTATTTATTTATTTCACAGAGAGAGAGAGCACAAGCAGGGGGAGCAGCAGAAGGAGAGGGAGAAGCAGACCTCCCACTGAGCAAGGAGCCCCATGTGGGGTTTGATCTCAGCAGCCTGGGATCATGACCTGAACCGAAGACAGATGCTTAACCTACTGAGCCACCCAGGTGCCCCTAAAGATTTTATTTTTAAGTAATCTCTACACCTAACGTGGGGCTAGCACTCACAACCCTGAGACCAAGGGTCCCACACTCTACTGACTGAGCCAGACAGGTGCCTCCATGCTTTATACCTTTATATCTGATAAGATCACCACTACACTACAGCATTTTCTTTTCTTTTCCCAAAACATTCTTCACAAACTTGACCACAGCTTTTCTAAATAAATTATGGCATCAGCTTACCAAACATAAAAACACTGTGGATTTTTTTTTTTTTTACTAGAAAAGAATTTATAAATGAATTAGGGAGAATAGTGACTCTTTTTTAAAAAATATTTTATTTATTTGAGAGAGAGAGATAGCGAGAGAGAGCACGAGTGGGGGCAGGGGGAGAGGGAGAAGCAGGCTCCCTGTTGAGCAAGGAGCCCTATCCGGGGCTTGATCCTGGGTTCCATATCCCAGGACCCTGGGACCATGACCTGAGCTGAAGGCAGACGCTTAACAGACTGAGCCACCCAGGCGCCCCAAATAGTGATTCCTTTTTGTCTGTTTTATTTTTATTGTGTTGGATAGACTCTTCAGTGATAAATGTTTACTCAACACTGAACATTATTATGTTTATTAACTGAAGAATGTTTCTTCTGTTTTTTGTTTGATAAGGTTGTATTTTTTTTTTCAAATTCCAGGAGAATTAATCAGTAGCAATTTATTAATTATATCTTATTTTTTATTTTAAATTTATTAGTGCAGTGGATTGCAGTGATAGATCAAGTTTTAAAACATCCTTAATTTCCTAAAATAAATACTTGTTAGTTATGACATATTTTCTTTTACATATTTCTGTATTTTTCTTGCTTATGTTTTATTTTAAATCTTTTAGCATGCAATCCAACTGTTATGTCCATAGTTAATTTTTCTGTGTCATAATTTTCTTCTCTTGAAATCAGCATTATACTGACATCCTAGAATAAATTTGGAAATGTTCTGCCTTTACTGAAACTATGAAATATTTTAGTACAATAGAAAACATCAGTCCTGGAAATTTTTTCCCCAAACTTCTTAAGTGGTTTCTTTCTTTTATGTCTCCCTTGGCTGGTTTCTGGACTCTCTTCTGTTCTATTCATCTTTTTTTTTTTCTTCAATTCTTTCACTGAGGTCATATTGATGTGGGAAGCAAAGGCAAAAGAAAAATTAAATTTCCTCACTACTTACAGCCCGTTCACAAGTCCTTGAAACAGGCAGAGGGACATTCCTCTAGGAACTCAGCTGCTTCCATGTTAATACTTGGCTAAGGGCAAAGGTCAATCTTAGCCCAACCCCCCAACACCTGTGTAAGTCTACTTTAATATATAAAAATTCCTTTAGAAACTTCATCTCTACCCCCCAAGATACAGGTTGACAATCATCCCCCAAGCGTAGGGCCCACTGGCATACCTCTGAAGGGTCTCATGACTGAGGGAGGTTTTATTAGACAGTAATAAATGACCTTTTCCCAACAATAGCTAGCCCCATTGAGGTCCTGAAACCTTACTTCCAGAATTTCTTAGAGACTTACACTATCCCTAACCCCCTCCCAACATGGAAGTATATAATCAGCTACTCCTCATGACCCCAGGGCAGCTCACTGAGCCCACGGGTCCTGTCCCCTGCTTTAATAAAACCACCTTTTTGTACCGAAGTCGTCTCAAGAATTCTTTGTTGGCCATCGGCTCTGAACCCCACCACTTCAAACCACATCAGTATTGCTTCAGTTTTTATATGTGTTAACTGCACTTATAAGACATAGCAATGTGTTTTGTTTTAAATTAGAGAAAATCCTATTCTAAATAATAAGGACATTGCATGAAGATGGTTTGATTGGGAGCAGGCCATATTTCCCAGCAATTATTTAACTCTACCTGCCCCTGTCTGTGTTGACTTCACTACAGATTCACTTCCTTTCCAGGAGCCAAATAGCTGTATGTTATTTCTAGACCTACTGTCACAAAGCCTGGGGGCACCTGGGTGGCTCAGTCGTTAAGCGTCTGCCTTCGGCTCAGGTCATGATCCCAGGGTCCTGGGATCGAGCCCCGCATCGGGCTCCCTGCTTGGCGGGAAGCCTGCTTCTCCCTCTCCCACTCCCCCTGCTTGTGTTCCCTCTCTCGCTGTGTCTCTCTCTGTCAAATAAGTAAATAAAATCTTTAAAAAAAAACAAAAAAAACAAAGCCAAACACCACAACACACCAATCACAACACCACAACATAATACTGACCAGCTTGGGCCAATTCAATATAGGCAAACCATGTGGATGCCTCCCTTTGGAGTGGGAGAAGTGATAAAATGACAAAATAGTAAATAAATAAAATGACCTGAAGAAGTGACCAAAACATTTACATGAGAGTATTTCTTTAAACTATACATTGATGGCTGTTAGGGCATGAGTACTTTTTTTATTGTTATTTTCTTTAAATAATTTGATTTTAAATGCCTTGTCTAAACCTGTTTGGATATACTTGCCATTGAATTTTAAAATCAACTTGTTATAAAAAAATCTTTCTTAAAATCTTGGTTAAACTGAGATAGTAGTAGTGATAATTAACCTTCTCTTACAAGAATCATTTGGGGTTGGGGTGCCTTGGTGGCTCAGTCGTTAAGCGTCTGCCTTCAGCTCAGGTCATGATCCCAGGGTCCTGGGATGGAGCCCCGCATCAGCTCCCTGCTCAGCAGGAAGCCTGTTTCTCCCTCTCCCACTCCCCCTGCTTGTGTTCATGCTCTCACTGTCTCTCTCTCTCTGTGTCAAATAAATAAGTAAATAAAAAATCTTAAAAAAAAAGCATCATTTTGGGAGTGAAAAAGTTTTCCATGCCATTATGAAATATATAACTTAACTGATTATTAATATTTCTCCCTTTGCAGTATTTAATGGAGAAAGCAAAAATTACATGTAATTGTTAATTGCTGTTTGATTGGTTTTTGTTAACAGTGTATGAAAATTTTGATGATTGTTTCATGCTGAGGTCTTATTATGAAGTTATGAAAACTACAATAAGTAATAAGAATTATTTCAAATTTCAGTTACACTCAAAACTATATTTGGTTTATGGGCCTTTCAATCACATATATGTCACAAATGGATTATTTATTGCTTTACTGTGTACCATAGAGAACTAAAGGAATCTATAGACATTAGTGATGACTTCAGTTCACCTTATATATTGAAGCCTATTTGAATCTCCTTTGAGCTCAGAACATAGCTTTTTCTTTTGTTTGGTTTTGGTTTTCTTCCTTGAGGAGAAGAAATAGAGGGATAAAAACTTGTAACTAATATTTCAGATGGAGGTAGCTTATTTTTATATTTTCAGAACTATTTCACTGTGGTTTCCCTGTGTTGATCCTATTTTGTGGATGTAATCCTCTGACAGAATTCTGTCTGGGAATGTCCTTGTCTGAAATTATAGTCATTGGCCATAGAAATGTCCCCTTATACTATCGCTTCTTTTCCGAGAGAACACCAAACGGCGGATGACGCCGGTGCTGCGGAAGGGCCCGGAGGGGCCGGAGGGCGCCGCGGCGGCTTCCGCGGAGGCTTCGGCAGCGGCATCCGGGGCCGCGGTCGCGGCCGTGGTCGGGGCAGGGGTCGAGGCCGCGGAGCTCATGGAGGCAAGGCCGAGGACAAGGAGTGGATCCCCGTCACCAAGCTGGGCCGCCTGGTCAAGGACATGAAGATCAAGTCTCTAGAGGAGATCTATCTTTTCTCTCTGCCTATCAAGGAATCTGAGATCATTGATTTCTTTCTGGGAGCATCCCTCAAGGATGAGATTCTGAAAATCATGCCTGTGCAAAAGCAGACCCGTGCTGGCCAGCGGACCAGGTTCAAGGCGTTTGTTGCCATCGGAGATTACAACGGACATGTCGGCCTGGGTGTTAAGTGCTCCAAGGAGGTCGCCACTGCCATCCGTGGGGCCATCATCCTAGCCAAGCTTTCCATCGTCCCCGTGAGGCGAGGCTACTGGGGGAACAAGATCGGCAAGCCTCACACTGTCCCATGCAAGGTGACTGGCCGCTGTGGCTCTGTGCTGGTGCGTCTCATCCCCGCCCCCAGAGGCACTGGCATTGTTTCAGCCCCTGTGCCCAAGAAGCTACTGATGATGGCCGGTATCGACGACTGCTACACTTCAGCCAGAGGCTGCACTGCCACGCTGGGGAACTTCGCTAAGGCTACTTTTGATGCCATTTCCAAGACTTACCGCTATCTCACCCCTGACCTCTGGAAGGAGACAGTGTTCCCCAAGTCTCCATATCAGGAATTCACTGATCATCTTGTGAAGACCCACACCAGAGTCTCTGTGCAGAGGACCCAGGCTCCAGCTGTGGCCACCACCTAGTTTTATACAAGAAAAATAAAGTGAACTAAAACTTGA
>NW_027397114.1:1965707-2128456 GCF_003265705.2 Callorhinus ursinus
AAAAAAAAAAAAAAAAAGAAATGTCCCCTTATACTATCATGCATCCCTCCCCTCCACCTAGAAAAAGTTATTTTCCTGAGACAAAGTTATATTGTAAATCTAATTAGAAAAATCAACTCAAGTTCTGCAGAAAAGTTCAGAAAAATATTCATTATTTCATGAATTCATTCATAAGACATTTATTAGGAGATAGTATTAAACTAGGAATTCTGTTTAATACAATGGAAACTCAGACATAGCAAGCAAGAAGCTAAAATACCACAAGCTTTGATGGTTTGTATATTCCACACCTTCATAAAGGGTATAAAGTAGCAACTACTCAAGAAGAGTTACAGGTGAAGTGTGTGGTGGATTATATTAATATGTTTTTGGTCTTCTCAGTACATGCCATTCTTGCTTTCTTACTCTGGTGCAAAAAATTTCACTCTGGGAGGTTTGGGGAGGTGTGTTTTGGATGCTAGGGTTGGACAATCAATCAAGTCTGACCAGTCGATGTCCTCATTCCCTTGGCCTCACAGATTAATCCAGCCAGATTAATTAGTTGTCCCAGGGTCATTCACAGTGGTAACAAGAAAGATGCTTTCTTTTCTGTTGTTGCTAAGCTGACTGAACGCAGGCCTGGGTCTACTGGAGACCATACTTCCTACATATAGAGAATTTGCTTGAAAATAAAGCTGACTCAATGGGAAGCAGAGGTGAAAGACTAAAAGAGAAAAACAGTAATCCTGGGATGCTGATACCATTTCTAAAGCCTGGATCCTGCCATTTCTGTGAAAATCAATCTTTGGTTTTTTTATTGTATGTGTTAATAATATCCCTTCTGGGCTTAAGTTAATTTATGTTGGGTTTCTTTTACTTGCAACCAGAGCCCAATAATTTCACTACTACTTAGAGAAAAGTACTTCTATAAGAAAGAGTCACAGGATACTCCATGAGGGGTATAGTATTTAATGTATTTATTTATTCACCTCCTCTGTGCCCTGCAGTGTGCCAGATGCTAAATGTCTCACATCCCAGAATATCAGACATGGTCCCACCTTCATCAACTGATGGTAGTGGCAGGGAAAATAATAGAGAAGTTTTTGTTTGTTTGTTTGTTTGTTTTAAGTAGCACAATCTAACAAGGGCCCCGAAGGAAATAAGCAAGATGCCTAGGTTGAGATTAGGTAGTCAAGAAAGGCTTCTCAGAGGAGGAGGTGACATTTACACTCAACCCAAAGAATGAGAAAGAACTGTCCATGCTGGGAAGGTGAAAAGGATGAAAGTGTATGGAGATGGGGGTGGTGTGCAAATAATTATATAACAGAATACAAAGGATATTTATTACAATAAGGTCAACTTCTATGGGTTCAGGCTTCTGAAAATTTTTTGAATGGAGGCCATATTTACTTTTCCAAAACCCTGGGCCATTCACCTCATCCAGGTGATGTTTAGATTCACTGCATTAGAATTTTCTTGGCTTTTATATGTTACTATTATTATTCATAATAAACTGAGCTATTAACATACTTCAATAAGTCTTGTTTATGAGATGACAATTTTGTGATGGATCAGGGCTGTTTCTGGGGAGTGGGGGTGGATCTTCAGTATTCAAAGAGTTGAAGGACTCTCTCAAACAGAAACCATGTAGTTGTAAATTCAAATGGCTGTGATTCTTTATGTACGTACCTCACCTGGCAGGTCAGGTCCATTCCAGGCAAGTTTTAGTAAAAGGGTCTTACTTAGCCATTTCACACTGACATAATTTCTCTAGACACTAATATTCTGTCCAATTTATTGCTGACCACATCATTTGTGTTCTTTCTAACAATAGTTGGCGGGGGAAAGAGGATGGACAGGAAGAAAGGGAGAGAAAATAAGAAAGAACACTGCGTACATTTGAGGCACATCCTTGGTTGAACTCTTCCTGGCATTTTCTCTCTCGCCTGGTTTTGCCGAGTAAGCAAGTTAATTCCTGCCCTGAAATCGTTTTGTGAGAGGTTTACATCTTGACATCTGCTGAGTCATAACATCAAAATGGTTTTCCCATGTTGATTGTAAGATAAATCAGGTAGACTCTTTGGTCGGAGTATTGATTCTGCATTAATCACTCAGTTCCCTGTGCAACTTTTCTAAAGAGTATGAGCCTGTTATTTTTTTTCCAGAAGGATGAGGCAGATATGTGTGCTTATATAGATATGAATGTAACACTGGTAAATCTAAGTTTTTTGTAAGTTGTAAAATAAGTGTAACTTTTTGTTGTCGGCAGTTGGTTGGTTTGCTTTCTTTTACCTGATTAATTCCCAATCTTTAATATGTTAAAATTTTTATCATTTAAATTATAATTATAATTCACTACTGAATACTGGTAAATATTAGTGAGTACTCAATTGATTCTCTAAGTTAATTATGTAAATGGTAATGGTAAGATTCTCTTTCAGCTATTGGGATCTTAACATATTAGTGTTTCTTCCCAGTCTCTAGCATCATAGAGGAGGACAAGTACAGAATTTTATTATAAATGCAACATTTATGAAAGTAACTAAAAGCAAGACAATAGAAAATGTTTGCTTCAGCAACTAAATTCCCTCTTATTCCCTAACATTTAATATTATAGATTTTAAATTGCTTCCTTTGGGTAAAGCAGAACACTTGATTAATTTTACTCTATTTATTTAATCTTATTACTATGATAACTAAAGCAATGCATGCTAATTTGGAGGAATATTTAAAACTAAATATAATGCAAAGAAGAGAATTCTTAGCTTCTAATTAAGACATAGACAATTATAAAAGATTGTCTCTTTTTCCCTAACAGTCAAAATAAGACAAACTACAAAAATCCACAGTTTTTCTGAACTCACCACAGAGGTCTGGATGCAAACAAACCATGATATGAGCTCTAAAATGTTATGCGTTTTTTATAAGACAGAGGATCTTGACATATCTCCACATGAGAGAATGAGTAACTTGCCATTAATGGAAGTAGGAAAAAATTAACTGAATACACTTTTAAGAGCTTGGCTTACATGAAAAATTAGAATTTCAAGGAACAAAAAAAAAAAAAAAAAAGAATTTCAAGGAACCCCAGACATAGAACAAGTCTGTACTCATTTACCAAGTCTTCCAAGGGTCTATACTATTTGCTTTGAGGCTACATGACAAGGGCTAGGGTGCAGAACAGGAGAATTGAGAAAGAGACTGTCAATAAGGACTGTGTGGCCTCCCACAACTATGAAGAAGTCACCTTCTGAAGATGGAAACAGAGCAAATACCTGAGGAAATAAACACAGATTTTACCTGGGAAGGGATAGAAACAAAGCATGATGTCATATCAGTCAGAAATTTTTTCTGAGTGTGCAAAGCCTAAAGCAGGTTTTGAGACCAAAGGAAACTCCCCAGAAACCAAAGAATCTGCCTAGTTTAGTAGAAATCACAGAGAAGGGGCGCCTGGGTGGCTCAGTCGTTAAGCGTCTGCCTTCAGCTCAGGTCATGATCCCAGGGTCCTGGGATCGAGCCCCACATCGGGCTCCTTGCTCGGCGGGAAGCCTGCTTCTCCCTCTCCACTCTCCCTGCTTGTGTTCCTTCTCTCACTGTGTCTCTCTCCATCAAATAAATAAATAAAATCTTTAAAAAAAAAAAAAAAAGAAATCACAGAGAAGTATTCCACAATTTGGAAAGCTGATAGCTCAACTATAAAGCACAGAGTTATCTCAAGAATTTCACAAGTTCTCTGACCCCACGCAACATAGAAGGAAAAAGACCAGTGCTCGATTTCTAAACATGAGGAAACAGAAATGAAGCAACACAAACTAAATCCATTCAGAGTGGGTATGTCAAAAAATCCCAGGCCTAGCTCAATACAAATGAAATTGAATAAGGCCCCAATTATAGTAGTTTATCACAAGAAGGTATATTCTTTTTTTCTAAATGTAAATATACTTTATTTCTGTCTATACTGTTCTTTTTCAGAAAAGACAGTCATATACTAACAAATTTACAAAATCCACAAATAAGCAGAAATAGAGTGAAAGAAAGACAGGTCCATAGTCAAGAAAGGTAATAATCAATAAAAGTAGATGCAGAGATGGTGCAATATTAAAATTATCATTCAGTGACTTCAAGATAACTGTTTGTTTTTTTGTAAGAACTCTGAAATTTGTGAGGAAGTAGAAGTCTTAAAAGAAATAAGTAAAAACAGGCAAAAAATAACTGATAAAAGTACTAAGGGATATAGTTGAAAATGTGAGAAACATAAGTTATGGAGAATTTTAGCAGAGTTGTAGAAATTATAATATCTGAAATGAATATTCATTATATGCATTTAATAGCACATCGAATTCAGTACAGAGAAGAATTAGATAATTTGAATACAGAGCAATAGAAAGCACCAAACAGAAACCTAAAAAGGAAGAAAAAAGTGTGAAAAAATAGAATAAAGAACAGATCTGTAAAAAATCAAATGATCTAATGTGTGAAATGGGATCCTCAGAAGGAAAGGAAATTGAAAATGGAGAAGACAACATATTTCAAGAGGTAAGGAAACAACACCAAAGATATATCCCCAAATCACTATATTGATCAGAGTAAATCTCACACACACACACACAATCAACTCTGTCATTTCAGTTTTATAACCTCCAAGAACAAATGAAGCTAATTTATGATGATCAAAGCTAGGAAATTGTTGCATCACAATGACGCAGGGAAAAAAGAAAAGAGGCAAAATGAATTTTTTTTGGTGATAAAACAAATTGTCTTGTTTTCTGTGGATTTTCAAGGGTATATAGAATTGTTGAACGGAACTGAACACTAAGGTTATGTGTGTGATTTTCAGTTAAAAAATTGTAAGCAGGGAAAATAAAGAACTTCATAGAATGATCACCCAGGAAATACCATGGCTAATCCCTTTATTTTGCATTTCATTTTTTAATGAGGATATATACATTGTGATAGTAATAATGAAAATAATGTTTTATATATCTAGTTAACATGGTTTTATACAAGCACATTTCCATTTATATGCCCAAGGAAATCAATAAAAACTTGCAATGTATCTAGGATTAAAATAGGAGAAGACCACATTTCTATCTATTTCAACAAAGGATTTAGGCACATGCCATTTTGGTTAAGAAGTTGCCAAAATTAGCTTACAGAAAAGAAAAAGGTAAGAAAACAGGGTAAGGGTTTTCTCTAGAAGCCCAAGGAAAAAGGGTATAATGAAGACTTATGAGGGGCTTAACCCAGAAACTAGAATATCTAACCACATACCCTACACTTTATTGAACTTGGGTCATATCGCCTCACTGAGATCCATCTTAATTCTCTCAGAGGTCCATTTTCTTAATGATTTCTTTGGTGTGACGACTGGCTTCTTTTCAGGATTGACTCATCCTAAATATTGTCATGGATTTATTTATTTGATGGCCCTATACAATAGCCTCAAAGCCATGAATTTTGCCCTGTAGCTTTTTTGTTTCTGTCCACTCTGTTTCTGACCTATCCAGCATCTTAAGCCAGTAAAATATTCAGTGCCAACGAAAGAAATGGGCTCAGCATAAAAATCGAATTTAGTGAAGCTACAAGACACAGTGTAAGACAAGGTGCAGACCCACATCCTATTCAAGAGTATTTTTCATACCCAGAATTGCAGGACTTTGAAACATTTGCCAAGGAAATTTCAGAATGGCTAAAGACCATGATTGGTATGTGTCTCCTATCCATCCTCTTCACAAATGGGGATGTTTCGTGTTGGTTTCTTATTTTTCCTTGTTTCACTGCTTTATTGTGGGTTGAAGAGGAGGGGTCGGGGGGGATGATTTGTTTCTTTACTTTATACTTCTCCTTATCAAGAAGATCCACATACTAAGATCCACATGCTAAGATAGAGCATGAATTCCTGGGCTTTGAGACTGCAGACATGGTTAAATAAACAGAGACTTCTGGGGGTCTAGAAAAGCAGCAAGTGTATTTTACATTTGAGGACACCAGTGATTGGTCTAGAGGGAAGACTTTGGTCACTGATTGTTATTCTGGCACAAATTAATCCACACCCCTTGCCCTGTAATATTGTGTTCTGCATCCATACTCTGACTCTGGGATGGCCTCTTAACTTGTTTGGACTAATGGGACATGGCAGGAGCGACTATGTGCAGGTTCTGTGTCTCAGCCTCAGAAGGCTTTGCATGTTTAGCCTGATTTCTTGTGCTTTGGAGCTTGCTTGCACTTCTGCTTTATGGCAACCTAGGCTGTTGGTTGGAAGGATAGGAGAGACTTATAGAAATAAGACAAAGGGAAAAGAACCAAGGTGATCTGATTGACACCAGCGATGCCCCAGAAACAGAGCTGCCTACTTGGTTCACAGCTGATCGAAGACTCATGATGGAGCCAAGCCAAGAAGAACCTGATCTGCCAACCCTAAAGAATCATGAGCTACAACTTAATATTATTTGAGGACATTAAGTTTTTGAATAGTTATTCAGCAATTCCCAATAGTAATATCCCCAAATTCTCCCTTATTGTGTTATACTCATTCTTAGAAGCCATAGCTCACAGGCATAGTTACTTCGCATCCTAATTTTAAATTCTTACCAATTTTCTACTGTCCCTGAATTAGTTCATCTCAAATTAGATCTCCATCTTCTGAAATATAAGGTATGCTGTGAGAAGGAGATCAGATAGTGAGTAGTACACTGCTGTCTCTAAAACCACAGGAAGGGTATATTTAAACCATAATAAGAGACTTTGGAAGGGAAATCCTAATAGCAACACTGCACATCCATATGAACAAAGTCCATTTTTTCTCACATATAGTTAATACTTTTAAATATTTGTATTTTTCAAAAAATTGGATTAAAAAAATAAAGTAAGTATTAAATGAAAGAAAGAGAGAAATAACAAAATAAAACCCAACCCAAACCAATGTAATGTTGGGGGAAAATAATGAAGATAAAAAAAATCCCAGAAATTAATAAAATACAAAGTGAGAAGTCAACGGTCAACAGGGCAAAGGAAAATGTATAAATAACTAATAAATAAATAAGGCATGGCACATTACAAAATAGTGGACATGTTTTTAACAAATATAACTTGGAAAAAATGGGAAAATACGAAGATAACAAAGTAGAAAGAAGATTAAACTAAATAGATATTGAAGAAACTATTAAATAGAACAAACAGACCTCCAGGTATGTATTGGCAAAGTAAACATTTCTTAACCCAGTTCTGAAAGCAGTAAGAAAGAAGAAAGAGAAAAATAGAAATTGGTATTTCATCTTCAGTGATAATAGAATTTAAAGATAAAATCTAAACTAAGTGTAAAATGTAGTAAAAAGGAAATGAAAGAAAAAAAAACAGAAAAAGGAAGCAGGCAGTCTAGTGAAACATTTATCAGGGTGAAGAAGGACACCAAGTTGGGACTTCTTCAAGAGCATGGGTATGTCCAAAGTAGGCAGCACATAAGAAGGGCAGAGCCCAGAAGCACTTGCACAGGTCCAGCACTAAGCGTCTAGCTATGGAGCCTCCTTGGCCCTGGTTGGAACACACCGTATGGCAATGGAGGCAGTGCTGAAGTGGGCATGGCATCAACAGAGAGACTCCTAGACATGCCACCTGGCCAAATGTGTCACATTACAGAGGAAAATGTGTGAATGGTGACCCTGTGGGAAGGGTTTTCAGAAAACAGAAATATAGAACAACCAGTTAAAGTTGAATTTCAGATTTAATAAATAGGATGCTATTTTGTATAAATATGGTGCAAATATTGCATGAGACATTCTTAGCCACACTCAAAAAGGCTATTGTTTATCTGAAATTCAATTTTAATTGGGTATTCTGTATTTTCTTTTTTTTGCTAAACTTGGCAACCTACTTATAGCTACTTATCTTTGTCAACTGAAACAATGTAATTATCTATTAGATACACTGAAATCTCCCTTTCAAATAGACTAGACGTTTGTGAGACACTTTTTACTAGCCAAGGTAGTGTCCTGGATCTTCCTTAATACCAAGTGTTCACAAAATACCACTTGTTTGGGAAGAATTCACCATATATAAAAATAAGTAGTAGTAAAATAAACAAACCTAAAATTTTAGGCTCTACACAAAGTACAATTAGAAAAATACAGAAAGAAACACAGGGGAAAAGGTAAATAGAACTTACATAGCAGTAAGAATTTGCCAGGAAATTGAAAATCAGGAAATACTTCTCAATTTATTCTAGAGGCCATCTCATCAGAAAAAAAACACATCACACACACATACACACACACACACACACACAAACACATTACAGACCAATACCTCTTATAGACATAGGTTCAAAATATCCAAATTTTCAAAATGTCTACAATTTTAGTAAATTTAATCCAACAATACGCAGGATGGATATTACATCATGGGAAAATGGCATTTAGCTAAGGAGAGCAAAGTTAATTTAACATTAAAAAATCAATAATGTTGGGAAGATGTTGAAGTAGCAAGTGCCAGAAACCTGTGTCCTCGGCTAGACAACAATTGCACTGGAAGAATTTTTCTGATACAACTATTTTAGAACTCTGGAGTCTATTGAAGCCTTACAACTTCCTGGGGAAGACTTGGAGAGTAAATTGTGGTTCATTTCATTCAATTTCAGCTTTTAACACAGTAGTAGCTTTCAACCTCCCTGACCCTAGCCACGCACTTGTTAATAGAGCAGCTTACACAGAGCTTGCAGGATCCATCATGAACAGAAAGGAACCTGTCCTCCAAATACTGGGAACCTGTTCTCTGACCTCTGATTGCTGCTTCTGACCACAGGGCTGTAGCCAAACAGGTGAGTGGATACTATTCTTGCAGATCCCCACCCCTTTTATTGTTGCAAGCCCCTCCCTATGTGACTGAGGTGACTTCCAGGGGATATGGATTTAAAGAGCCAGTGCCCAGCACCCCCCCTTCATTTTTCTCTTTACCCCCTTTCTGGGAGCCAGATACTAAAGGCCAGGTTATTCAAAAGCAACTGCATATAAGAGGAAAATTAGAAAGTGATTATCTATGCCTAGGGCAAGTCTCAGAAAAGACCTGAGAAGACCGTAAATTTATACCACAAGCTAATCTTTTATTTTTTTTCAGATTTTATTTATTTATTTGACAGAGAGAGAGAGCACAAGCAGGGGGAGCAGCAGGCTGAGGGAGAGGGAGAAGTAGACGCCCTACTGAGCAGACAGCCCGACACAGGGCTCCATCCCAGGACCCTGGAATCATGACCTGAGCCGAAAGCAGATGCTTAACCAACTGGGCCACACAGGCACCCCTCCCCCACCGCCACAAGCTAATCTTAAGCACAGAGATAGCCTGCAACAATATAAATAAATAAATAAATAAATAAATAAATAAAATACAGAAGATAATAAAACCTGGTGAAAGGGGAGAATCTGATTTCCAGAGTTGCCATATGATTCATAGCAGCATTATTCACAATAGCTAAAATGTAGAAGAAACCTAAGTGTCCATTCACTAACAAATGAAATGTGGTCTATCCACACAATGGAATGGTATTCAGTCTTAAAAGGGACAGGGATTCTGGCATATGCTACAACATGGATAAATAGTGAGGACATTGTGCTAAGTTAAATATGCTAGTCACAAAAAGACAAATACTATATGGTTTTACTTGCATGAAGTCCTTAAAATAGTCATAGTCGGGCGCCTGGGTGGCTCAGTTGGTTAAGCCACTGCCTTCGGCTCAGGTCATGATCCCGGAGTCCCGGGATCGAGTCCCGCATCGGACTCCCCCTTCTCTGTGGGGAGCCTGCTTCTCCCTCTGCCTCTGCCTGCCACTCCCCCTGCTTGTGCTCACTCTGTCTCTCTCTCTATGTCAAATAAATAAATAAAATATTAAAAAAAAAATAGTCATAGTCATGGAGACAGGAAGCAAAGTGGTGGTTGCCAGAGGCTATGGGGAGAGAGGAATGGGGAGTTACTTTTTAATGGGCATAGAGTTTGTTCTGCAAAATGAAAAGAGTTATGAGATGGATGGACAACATTATGAAGGTACTTAATACTGCTGAGCTGTACACTTAGACGTGGGTAAGATGGTGGATTTTATGTTTGTATGTATTTTACCTACAATAGAAAAATAGGAAAGGGGTGTCTGGGTGGCTCAGTCGGTTAAACACCTGACTCATGGTTTCGGCTCAGGTCATGGTTTCAGGGTTGTGGGATTGAGCCCCATGTGGGCCTCTGCCCTAGGTGTGGAGCCTGCTTAAGATTCTCTCTCTCCCTCTGCCCCTCTCGCACACTGTTCTCTCTCTCAAAAAAGGAAAAATCAATAATTGGATCCAGCATATTAACAAACAAACAAATACAGATTATCTTAATAGACATACCAAAGAGCATTACCAAACCCACTATCCATTTCTGATTAAATCTTTCAGGAAACTACGTATAGAGGATATTTTGTCAATCATCAACTGGATTAAAAGGCATCTACAGAAAAGACTGGTTATACTCCTTCATGGCAACAGACTGGATCCTTTGCCCATAAGACCAGAAACAAATCAAGGGTGTCTCTTCCTAGCACTCATATGCACTTATGCTAAAAGATCCAGTCATGCAATAAGGCAAGAACAGACATAAAAGCATACAGATTAGGAAAGGAAGAAGTAAAATTGTTTTTAGTTGCAGACTGCATAGGAGTCTATATTAAAAAATCTAAACAAATATGCATACAGATCAGTAGTCATTTGTGTCATTATATCACGACAAATTCAATAATTTGATCACATTTAAACTGATGGAAACTGAGGTTTATTCATTTAACAAATATTTATGAAGCATCAAGAATAGTATGTCAAGTTCTATTCTAAGCAATGTGCCTCTTGAAAAATAGTAAATAAAAATCTTTGCCCTGTTGCAGCTTATATTCTGGGGGGGACAGATAAAAGGCAAAATAAATACACATAAAAAGTGTAATAGAAGACAGTAAGTACTATGGGAAAAAATACAGTGGGTAAAGAGGCTCTATGATGAGTGGATACATTTGTAATTTCGTAGGGCGATCAGAGATACCTTCCCTGAGAACACCTGATGGTGTTGAGGGAAGAGCTCTGCACCTAGCTAGGGAAGTGTGCCTACATCCTCTGTACTGTTCTTCTTCACTGTAATAACTTCTGGGAGGGAGATAATTGGGAGATGCTGAAATAATATGTATGAGGAATTTCTCCATTGTGTTTCGTATTTGTTTTTTATTCACTGGAAAGTATGGAGATGCTGAATCACAATTGAGAGTAAAAAAGAATGAAACTCAATTTCCACCATATAAGGACGTGGATGTTGTCAAGAGTGTATCCAGTTCCTTCCTTGTTGTCTCTCACCACTCTCAGGAAAAACAGAAAAAAAAAGGATACTTCTCAGAAATAAGAAAGTAGTTTACTTTCAAGCAGTAAAGATGACTAGGCAAGCATGTTACCATGTACTTTTTTTTTTTTAAACAACATTGTGATTGGGAAGTTAGATCCTTACCTGTTAACTCCCAAGCTGTGCTCAATCCACAGCATATCTATCTTAGAAATATCATCAGACTGCCCTTTTGAGCCTCTGTCCCTACACTGATCAGACTGACAGTGCTCTTGTTAACTTTGAAGTGACTGAACTGTGATGTTTTCAGGGTGAACCCAGTGAGAACGGTATAAGATTCTTGCTTCCCCAACGACCCCTGATGGATATCTGCAGCACCACATTATTTATGTGACTGCAGGGCAGGAAAAAGGACTCCTTCAGGAATAAGGGAGACATTTTAGGAAAGCAAAACAAAATGCTTCTTGACATCTGGCATGTAAAATACAGTATAAACATTTGCTTTATTCTTATAGCTCCCTAACTCTAAGCTGTATTTTATTACCTACATAATTACCTAAGTAAATTCAAATGCTTTCTTGTAGTTCACAAGATTCTGCAATACGGAAAAAAAAAAATGAGTATAATGACCAAACCCTTAATAGTGGCTCTTTTTAGGGTGTGAAAAAATACTTACTTGTTTTTGCCCTTCTCTACATTTCTATGTTATGCAAACTTTCAATAGCAACCGTGTATTAGTTTTGTAATGGGAAAAATCTTTATTAACATAGTTTATGTTCATATAATGGTCTCCTTTTGTTCAAATCATGAACTGAAGTAGTATCAAGAACAGTATTAAGAATCAATACTTAAGTGCTTTCTATGTCTGAGCACCTCGGATATTTGATGACTGTAATTCCTGCCAATTTTGTCTTCTAGTGTCCCTTATTGTTTCTCCAATCTCTGTCTCTATCACTGACACCAGTGCCTTGCACTTATCATTCAAATTGCAGACCATAGATGAGCAAACTAGACCTCACACCAGAGTATTCAAAGGTTAGTGCAAGAGACAGAATTGAAAAACCTGAGTTCATAATGAAATGTATTTAACTTGACCTAGATCATAATAATTAATTTTGCCAAAGACAATCAGGGATCTGTAATAGAAACCCAGGAAGATGCCCTTATTTGGTGTGGGACAACTGAGAAGAATATAGTGATGATGACAATAATAAATCACGAGCATTTATTGAGAGAGGCAGGGGGAGGGGAAGAGAGAGCGAGTGAGTTGTGAAATACACCAACCAGAAGGGCTATGAATAGAACAATCTATCTCAAATTTTAATATCAACGGCTATTTATTGCAGACACAATGTTTTTTTTCTTTTTCTTTCTTTCTTCCCCCCCCCCGCCCCTTTGGCAGCTTCCCTTTGAGACTTTATGGAATTTGTAGAATTACCCCTTGAAATTTTAGTCAGACTTAGCTGTCCAAAGGATTATATTTAAAATAGTATAAAGCTCTATTTTACCTACTTTATCTCTTTTTAGATTTCAATTCAGAGCCAAGATGGTTGCCTGCATGTCCAGTATGCAAATATGTTACTGACAGTGACAGTCTCAAGTGGGGAAATGTCTATCTACCTCTTCTCCCTCCTGTACTTCATAGACAATGTGGTAAGCTTGAAAGTACACATAATACCATATTTCTGAAAAAAAAAGCACGAAGCCAGAAAAGGTTACTTTTAATTATACATAAATATATACAGAAAGAAATTCTAAAATGTTTATGGTGATCATTGCCAGCTAAGGAAATACATATTATCTTTATTTTTGCTTTATATTTTCTAACTTCCAAAATAAGCATGTATTTTATAGTCAGAAAAAAAGTTACTAAAGTATAAAATGAAAAAAAAATACAGCATAGATTATTGAGGCAATAGGATATAAAATTCAAAAACTATGTTCAGTGGATGAAGGAGTCCCTCCTGAACTATAATGGTACTCTAGTGCAGTGTCTGGGAGAATCAACAGAATTTAGGAAGAGAGGGAAGAATAGAGCATTCTTCAGAGATGGAACTGTATGAGAAAAAATACACACAAAGTGAAAAACCTTGAGTTGTATTAACCTGTTCAGCAGAAGCATCTCTACAACTTTTTAAATGTCCATTGATTTTCTCAGTAAGCATATATTGAGGACCTATGTTGTGCTAGACCCCTAGGTGCTGGAAATAAAAAGCCAGGTACACTAGAGCCCCTCTCCTTAAGGGACTTACGAATTTAGCAGAGACACCAGATGAGTCAATAATTACATTATGGTAAATATCAAGATAGACATAGTTACATCATATGGTGGAAACATAGGTAGGTCTCTAACCCAGACTTTGGGATCAAGGACAATTTTCTAGGGGAGGTCATGTTGAAACAGATTTTAAATATCGGCAGGCTAAAGATGGTGACTCTAGACAGAGTATCTAGCAGTTTGGGATACATAAACTGTGGAACAGGGGACAGGAATGCAGATAGTTTGTTGTGGCAAGGTCAAAGAGATGGGAAAGAGAGGAGAATTATAAACCTAGGGCAAGATTCCAGAAGGCATTCCATGCTAGCATCCCTGGAATATTTGTTGGCATGAAATAATTGTGGATTTAATGAGTGTGGCATAAGCACATGCGTCCCTGGCTAAGGAGTAGATTTAATTGCTGTAACAAATACATTGTAGACAGTGACTACTGTTGTCCTGTCCTCCTTAGCTACCTGAGTATAAGCTTTAAAAGAGTCTGAAATGATGCAATGCGTTGGTAAGATAAAGGTCTTATCCCGAGGGCTTTAAAAGCTAGCTGGGGAGATAAGACACAAATGAAAATGACCCAGAGACAAGGAGGAGAACAGACTGGAGATAGAAGTGGTGGTTATGGTATTGATGAGTTGTAAGTCCTCAAGGTGTTTACTAATGAAATGTCTCCTGGAGACTCTTCAGCACTAAAGGAGAACCCACAGTCATTTCATTTTTTGTTTGTTTCTTTTTTTGTTTTTTTGTTTTTTTATTATGTTATGTTAATCACCATACATTACATCATTAGTTTTTGATGTAGTGTTCCATGATTCATTGTTTGCATATAACACCCAGTGCTCCATGCAGAACGTGCCCTCTTTAATACCCATCACCAGGCTAACCCATCCTCCCACCCCCCTCCCCTCTAGAACCCTCAGTTTGTTTTTCAGAGTCCATAGTCTCTCCTGGTTTGTCTCCCCTTCTGATTTCCCCCCTTCATTCTTCCCTTCCTGCTATCTTTTTTTTTTTTTGAACATATAATGTATTATTTGCTTCAAAGGTACAGATCTGTGATTCAACAGTCTTGCACACTTCACAGAGCTCACCATAGCACATACCCTCCCCAATGTTTATCACCCAGCCACCCCATCCCTCCCACCCCCTCCACTCTAGCAACCCTCAGTTTGTTTCCTGAGATTAAGAATTCCTCATATCAGTGAGGTCATATGATATATGTCTTTCTCTGATTGACTTATTTCACTCAGCATAATAGCCTCCAGTTCCATCCATGTCGTTGCAAATGGCAAGATTTCATTCTTTTTGATGGCTGCATAATATTCCACTGTGTATATATACCACATCTTCTTTATCCATTCAACTCGACAGTCATTTCTATGAGCTTCTATAATCTTCAAGAGATAAAACACTGAAGCAATTTAGTTTATTTTGAAAAGAAGTTAAAAAGATCTGGTGATGATAGGAACTGAAGGTAGGTCACACAAGGGTTCTCACCATTGACATATCACCTCCTGTTTTAATTATTTACCAGTGCAGCCACAGTGCCCTATCAGATAGAACTCCCCAAGTACAGTATGACATATATTCATTGGCCTGATGAGCAGCTTACGCTCCTCCACGATAAAAAGAAAGTAGTATTCTTCAAAGAGGATTAGTTTAAATGGTCCAGCTTAAAAATACTTTTACGCAGCTGAGCCTTTAGAGGCTGCAAAGCACTTAAAGTTGGAAACAAGCTCCATGGACGAGAGACTTGGAAATCTTCCATTTCAAGCAGCATAATGCTTTGGAAGAGACCTTAAACAGAATCATGGAAAGAAGTTGCCAGGAAACTATAAACTCAAAGTCCAGTGAGAGTTTACAAGCCTCTTGGCAAAGTTCGCCTTATTCTTTGTTCAGACATACTGCGCTGAGTTTAAATTTAGGGCACCTAAATAAAACAAAAACTAAGAAATCTCTCCCTCCCCTGCCTTTTGCCTATATTCTACCACTGAATGGATGATACCAGTTAAAGAACCAAACCGGTACTTTATCCATAAAATTAAATTAGAATTAAATAAAGCAGGTGAAAACACTATGAAAACTGTAAAATGCTACTCAAAATAGGAGTTTGTGTGTTAGGTTAGAACTTTTTTTTAGCAAATCTTCCAGGCTTCTCCCCTACCTTCATGGAAGGAGTATACTTTCCCATCATTGACTCGGAGAGGTGGTCAGTAGGATCTTAGTAGATATGAGGAGAGCAGTGGACTGACACCTGCTTGTATTAATGGAATATAGGACAAAGAAAGCTCACTGAAGGATAATTTGCAGCAATGTTCAAGCCAGCTGTCAAACACAGCCATGATTCAAAATCAGTAAAATTAAAAACGAAAGTAATACATAGTAAAAACTCATCACTTCCTATCTGACTATTATCTATGCTCGTGAGGTTACTTCCATCTATTGAATGTGTATGATTGGAATTCTCTGTAAGGATGTGCTACCGCACGTCTCTTCCCATCTGCATTTGAACACAATTTTTTAAAATTTTTTATTGTTATGTTAATCACCATATATTACATCATTAGTTTTTGATGCAGTGTTCCATGATTCATTGTTTGTTCATAACACCCAGTGCTCCATGCAGAACGTGCCCTCCTCAATACCCATCACCAGGCTAACCCATCCCCCACCCCCCTCCCCTCTAGAACCCTCAGTTTGTTTTTCAGAGTCCATCATTTCTCATGGTTCGTCTCCCCCTCTGACATACTCCCCTTTTCTTCCTCTCCTGTTATCTTCTTCTTTTTCT
This sequence comes from Callorhinus ursinus, assembly GCF_003265705.2. Taxonomy (NCBI): domain Eukaryota; kingdom Metazoa; phylum Chordata; class Mammalia; order Carnivora; family Otariidae; genus Callorhinus; species Callorhinus ursinus. The sequence goes on from NW_027397114.1 coordinate 1,982,075, forward strand.
TTTTTCTTAAAATATGTTGCGTTATTTGTTTCAGAAGTACAGATCTATGATTCAACAGTCTTGCACAATTCACAGCGCTCACCGTAGCACATACCCTCCCCAATGTCTATCACCCAACCACCCCATCCCTCCCACCCCCAACCACTCCAGTAACACTCAGTTTGTTTCCTGAGATTAAGAATTCCTCATATCAGTGAGGTCATGGAACACAATTTTTTTTAAGATTTTATTTATTTATTTGACAGAGAGAGACACAGCGAGAGAGGGAACACAAGCAGGGGGAGTGGGAGAGGGAGAAGCAGGCTTCCCGCTGAACAGGGAGCCCGATGCAGGGCTCGATCCCGGGACCCAGGGATCATGACCTGAGCCGAAGGCAGACGCTTAACGACTGAGCCACCCAGGAGCCCCTTGAACACACATTTTGCCTTCCGATAACACTAGTCATAAGTGATGTGACAAAAATACATATGAATTAAAACAACTAATTTCCTAAAATGGCATTTGGGCAGAGAAGAATTAGCATAGAAAGGCCTGCTTGGGAGGTTCGCTTTTGGCTAGCATCTGTAACTTGGATGTGGAAGAATTCCCACTATTCCCAGAACGAAGAAGAGTGGTTCCCTCTGCCTAAACTGTATACGCAATGTGGTTTATGCTGAACACCTGCTTTCCTTCTGGGAATTTGGATTTTTGGTGCATGCGAGCCAGAGGGTGTCTATGTGAACTTCTCCTGTTATAAACATTGCGCACTGAAGTTCAGATGAGTTTCCCTAGGTGACAACACCTTACATGTGTTATCACTATTGGATGCTGAAGGAATTTAGCATGCTGTATGTGTGACTCCATGGGGAGAACACGCTTGGAAGTGTGGGCCTAGTTTCTCTGGATTTTGTCCCATGTACCTCATTCTTTGCTGCATTTGCTCTTTATTCTCTTGCTGTAATAAATCTTGTGCTGATTCTTTTGAGTTTATCTAGCAAATCACTGAACCTGGGGTGGTTTGGGGCCTCCCAACACAGCATTATATAGGCTCAGTGAGTTAAAAGAATATATAAAGCATAAAAAGGACCTTGTCTGAAGTCAATTCTTACCTTGGATTTCTTGATGCTGGCTTTGAAGATTAAGGACTGCTTTCCTATTTGATACTTGCAATGTTTAAATCCTATAAATTTACTCCCTAAATTTTAATTTACAGTGTCTGGGGACTGTATGTACTAGAGATTTCAGTAAATCTCTAGTTTATGTCTTTGAATGACTTCAACTTTTCATGGTGAACCACAGATAGGGGTTTTGGGTTACATATTAATGCATATAAATTTGACCCTCCTTAAGATATTTTTTTTTTGTTATTTTCAACCAGTGACACAGTATACTTCGTTTTTAATATATTTACAGCATAATGAGCTTATGGGAACCCTGCTATAAATACACTTAAAGACTAAACATAAAAATAGGGTGAATATAGAAACTGACATGCATAATTCATGGATGGTAAGGTATTATGCAAGTTCCATGCTCTAGAGAATGGTTACATAAAATTTTAATGAAAGTTTTGGCAACCCAAAACTCATCTTATGCTCTTGAGTAACACAGGGGAATATCACTTTTCTCAAAGGTGTATCTGGGCAGCAAAATCACAAGTTGTAAAGGAGATAAGTTCATTAAGGTTCTTACAGACTTGGAAGAAATTGGAGTGAATTTCTGTCTTGTAATCTTAACTATCATCTGTTTAATACTTGTGTTTTTTTAGAAGAGTAAAAATAACATTTCAAGAGGCCCATTGAATGTATATTAATGTAAGTGCTAAGGTTATTGTTAATAAGAATACATTACAAAATATCCAATAGTGGATGCGTTTTATGTATAAACCATGTAGGATGAAGGAAGAAACTGTTCTATTTAGGGTAATTATTCTTTAAATTGCACCTAGGAGCTTGGCATGAAATTTTAGTAAGTATGGGTAGAAGGTGGTAATAGTTCATTAGCAGCAAGATTTATTGGTGAGAATATTGTGTTTTACCTAACATTCACAATAAGAAATATAGCTTTTTTTTATAGAAGACACGGATTACATATAGGGCTCAATATGCAGCTCGTTAGTATTATGTATACACAAAATGCATATTTTTAAAAATATTTTTTATTCTGGAATTTTTTTTTTTTTTTTTTACTTTATGCTTCTATCTAGATGGACTTGTCATTTTGGGGACAAGGATCTGAAAAATCATAGGAAACCACAAGATTCATACCCTCGATGAGTTATTCTAGGCAAATCTGTGGTTGAAGCAAATAGACTTTCAGTGAAAAACAAGGAGGTAAAAAGCAAACCAGGGTGAACATAGAGAGTACAGTTACTTTTTTTTTTTTTTTTTTGGTAACATTTTCCCCTTGCTTTTGTCCAGGAACTGTATTTGTAAAGTGAAACGTTTTTGATCCTGATGTTTTTCTTTGATGTGAATCGATCAAGTGAAGATTGATTGATTAACTTATAGTCTATGGATCTTTCAGAAATATTATTTGAAAGAGAAAAATGCCTCACAGGTTAAAAAAATGAACTTTTCTTTTTTTTTAAAAGATTTTATTTATTTGAGAGAGCGAGAATGAGAGAGAGAGAGAGCACATGAGAGGGGGGAGGGTCAGAGGGAGAAGCAGACTCCCCGCTGAGCAGCAGGGAGCCCGATGCAGGACTCGATCCCGGGACTCCAGGATCATGACCTGAGCCGAAGGCAGTCGCTTAACCAACTGAGCCACCCAAGCGCCCCCCCAAAAATGAACTTTTCTTATGCAATGACCGAAATGATATTACTGAGGAAACCACCGGTGATGTTAAGTGGAAAAAGAGAGCTAATTGTAATGTGGGACGTGCTTTACCTGAATAAAGCAGCATGAGCCTCAGGGGAAGGCAGCCATCTAATTATAAATAAACAATGGCTACCTCTGGGTGTTGAGTCTGTATTTAGAATATAGGAAATTATAGCAAATGAACATGTATGATTTTATCATCTGAAACAGTACATTCCTTTTAGCCAAAAAAAGGGTGAATGTATGTCTAAGGCAAGCATGCAGATGGCCATACCCCAGGGCAAGCTCACATCCACACCCTGCTCTTTCCAGCTTGGCTTTCTTGTGATTAAAACTAAGGAGCTCCCACCCCTGACATCTGTCCTTCCCTTCTGCAACTAATTTCAACTTTAGATCCTACTTAACCATAGGGCTCTCGTTTCTGGTTTTGCTCCTCTTTTTAGAGTAAATATTTGCTGAATATTTTAAAACAACTTTTCAGCACTAAGCTTACCGTGACTTTGGACCTGGAATTATTTTTGCTTAACTCCCCACTCTCCCTTGATATGCTTCTGTATATCCACTTTAAACCTCTCCCTCCCTAGCCATGGCCATCCAGACATATTTTTGCATATATCCTTGGTCTATTTTCTCCCTAGACTCCAGGATTACTTCCTATTTGGGACCCATTCGTTTCTTCCCTCAGTCCCCAATTTCAATTTGATAGGTTGCTGTTTCTACAAGCCCTGCATTGATCTTCACTAACTAGTGCATGATAGGTCCTCACCAAATGTTTGTTAGAATTAATGCATAAATAAATGAATGAATTAGTACTTCAGAGAAGCTGCCAGAATTATATATGGCTTCTAAGGATAGTACTTTTTCCTCCTTGATTAAATGCTTCCAGATCTTCAATTCTTGTTTACTAATAATGTGTGCTGTCTGATGCAGCCCAAGACTGGGTTTTCAGGGAGGGCTTGAGCTCATCTCAGATTATGTCTTTAGTGTGACAGCTTACTACGCTATAAATATTTGTGTCCCCCCCAAATTCATATGTTGAAATCCTGATCTCTGATGTGTTGGTATTAGGAGGTGGAGTCTTTGAGAGGTGGTTAGGTCAAGAGGGGAGAGTCCTCATGAATGGATTCATGCCCTTGTACAAGAGGCCCCAGAGAGCTCTCTTGCCCCTTCCACCATGTGAGATTAAAGCAAAAAGTCAGCCGTGTTGGAAAGCTGGCCCTCATTAGACACCAAACCTGTCAGCACCATGACTTTCCAGCCTCCAGAAATTTCAGAAATAAATGTTTGTTGTTTCTAAGCCACACAGTATAAGCTATATTTGTTACAGAAGCCCACACAGACTAAGACATAGCTGTTACTGCTGCTCAAGGAAAACAATAAAAATCAGGTTTTGTGTTTATATCGCCAAGGGAGGGGGAGGTTCAGTCCTAAAATTCTGATTTCTACATTACCCTTTTCCAAACCTTCTCTTGGATTCCTCACTCCTACTATTATGTGAAAATCATCAATAGCAGTGTAAATATGAAAGCAGTTTAAGTTTTTAAGAGTTATGAAATATCATGCTTATGATTTGAGGGTATAAGGCCATAATACCCTATAAGCGATGGCAGATTTGATGGTGAAGGTGTGAACATTATCTTTCCAATAATCTAAAAATTATAGCACATGCAGTTTCCTAGGGGACCTAGAAATGCTGTTTGAGTGTCAAAATATATATCAGCTCTCTAATATTAAATAAGTAGATATAAAAAACAAGTTGTTTCAAGTACTGTATTTTATTAAGTATTCATTGAAGAATGCATTGAATAGTTAAATATGTGTGATTAAAAACCAAAAGGTTTCCTTTTAATTTTCCTATAGATAGTCATAAAGAAAAATGATGATTGTTCTAAATAACAGAAACAGGCTGCATTTAACTTTCTTTGCTTTATTATTCTTCCATTGACATCAAGCCTTGTCTTTGCAACTTTAGCAACTTCCAGCAACAAAACTTGAAATTATGTTGTTTAGCGAGTGTCTAAGAGGGATGGAAGTCAGATAAAGAGCAACTCCCTCCCCAAACTGTGGAAGTGAAGCCTTTCTTGTAATAAATTTCAGTGTAGTCTTTGTAACTTACAGACTGATTGAAGAAGCAACTGTATTGTTGCCTTTCTGCAAGGAATCTAAGATAACATTAGCTACTTGTGCTCTGAAAAGTTCTTGACATCTTGGCTTGCCAGTCTCAGCCATGGTCAAACGGAACTCAAATGTCATTTGCAAAAATAAGTTTCAAAGGGAATGTGCATGTGTATGGAATATTTTTAGCCATCCTGTTTCTTTTTAAGGACATATCCAACAACAAAAGAAGCATAAATAATTCTTAGAATTGCATAAGTGCATTATATTTCCATCCAGCTGTGAATATTTTTTGGTAGGATTCTAGAACAAGTCGGGTTACAAAACATCAATATACTACACATGGAAAATTAAAATTTTAAATATTTATGCTTAACAAAGACAGCTGAAGCATGAGAAAGTCAGGCTGGAGATTTCTGGTAAGAAAAAACTGATATGTCAGATTTGGTGACAGATTACTTATCATTGCAATTACCTATACATTATTTTGGCAGTTTATTCTCACGTGTAGCACTGAGCATTTTTTCTCCTTAGTAGTAGTTTTTCTCCTTAATAGTAGCACAAAATTATTATAGACATTTAAAGATGCAGAATTGGAAAATATTAGTGATATGTGGACAAAATTTTAAAATTCTATGGGTTTTTTTGAGCCTAAATCTCCAAATGGAGTTCTTCCTACATCCTACTTGCCTAATTGAAGACATCCCGATTCAGAAAAGCAAAATGATATTGCATATTATGATAAAACAGCATGAGAATTAAAACAACAGATTGACAGCATTTTTCTAAGTAGATGGAAGCCATTTAGAGCAATCATGTATAGACAAAAAAGGTTTTTAAACTAGCTATTTGCACTAACAAGGCATATTAAAATGAAAGCACTAACTACTACAAAGCAAACAAATGTTCTAATAGCCAGGGGATCCTGGCTGGGGCCAAGTTGACAGTTCAATTATCCAAACAGGTTACAAATGATTGCATTGAAGACAAATGCCCATGGATTTCCATCTGTGAGTACTTCTCAATAAGACTGAAAAACGTCAGAGAAGATATCTTATCTCTAAATAACTATATATTTGTGAAATGTGGTAGATATGTGCGCGCGCGCGCGCGTGTGTGTGTGTGTGTGTGTGTGTGTATTGTTTAAGTAATTAAAAGAACCTAGGGCTTGGGGCATTTTTTTTAAAAGGCAATGTCAGTAAGAGCAGTTCACTGGAATGGAATTTCAACAACTAAAAAAAAAAAAATTCTTTTATCTCTCACCTCCATGACATTTCAATGAAGAATACTGTCATCGTGAATATCCTGAAGTATTAACAAGGTTCCGAACAACCTTTGGAATCACCACATAAAAATTGTGCTTTATCTGGTACTTGATGTGAGTTGTGAGTATAGTGATTCCATCTTTTATTCTTTATTTGTAAAGTAGAAAATACCAAATGACAATTAGGGCAATCACTACCCATAGTATCTGATTAACAAAACACCTCATTTTACCAATTAGATTGTTATTTAGCTAAAAATGAAAGGCACAGCAGCAGAAAGAATATGTAATGGGAGGCTTCACCTTTCTTTTTCTTACAGTGGGATTCTATCTTAAAAAATCATTATATGGACCAAACCAGAAGAAAACTGTGGTGTCTTTCATGTATTATAAATATGTGGATATTCAAATTATATACATAGAATTTGTGGAGCTTTCATAAAAGAAGGAATGCATCATGATAGGGTAGAAGGAGCACACATTTCAGAGCCAAGTCAACTTGGGTTCTAAGCAAGTAGTGCAATCTTGGACAACTTAGTTAACACTGCTAAACTTTATTTTATTTGTCTCTAAACTGGCACTGATAATTTTCTGTATTACTCCCCCACAGGAATAATAAAATGATGCTCCTAAGTTTCCAGGTACAATGTCAGAACATCGTAAATGCTTTGTTGATGTCAGCCACTATCATTATACTGAACTGGGCAGAGACATATGGTCTCTTGCTTGGGAATTGAGTGACACGAGTGTCACATCTTCTTTCATTGATCATCATAGCATTCGATATCTGGGTGTAAGTAAGTAATAAAAGGCACAATCTGGTGAGAGCAATATGCAAGCCAAGAAATATTTCAGTGGGGGTAGAGGTATGCACAGGATACCAAGGAAGCAGTGAGAACAAGGACATAGAATGTAGATTGGCAAATTAACTAAAGAATGGCCTCTTGGTGAAGATAATGGTTGAGTAGGGTCTTAAGAATGAATAAGATTTATCTAGGTGAAAGTGCAGAGCCAATAATTGAGGGGATGTGTTGAAGACATTTGCTAACCCATTTATATTTGGAAAGGAGATTATAAAAAAATGTGTTTCCTAGGGATACACCTGTGGATATCAGTCTAGTCTAGGAAAGGAGCACAAGATTATTATAGACATTTAAAGATGCAGAATTGGAAAATATCAGTGATATGTGGACAAAATTTTAAAATTCTATGGGTTTTTTTGAGTCTAAATCTCCAAGTGGAGTTCTTCCTACATCCTACTTGCCTAATTGAAGACATCCCCATTCAGAAAAGCAAAATGATATTGCATATTATGATAAAACAGCATGAGAATTAAAACAACAGATTGACAGCATTTTTCTAAGTAGATGGAAGCCATTTAGAGCAATCATGTATGGACAAAGAAGTTTTTAAACTAGATATTTTTGTTTTCTCTTGCTGTTTCCATCATGCAGTAATGTGGGGATTAGTATTAATGGGAATAATAAGCACTTGCAGACACATCTATTGTATTGCTGTGTTAAGTTCTATAAAAGGATAAATATATACATACGGTTCTTGCTATAAAACATGAAAGAAACACATGAATACTTAGTATGAGCTATTTATATTACATCAGGCAAAGAACCAAGCACACTATATTTTAATTTTCGGTCTTATAAATAGGGCTTATCATCCCCAATTTGAAGGTTGAAAACATTAAAACCCAAAGAAGAGGAGATGCTTGTCCAAAGTCACACAGTTTGTTGGAGATAAGCTGTTTCCCACCCAGCTTTGTAATCTCAAAGCTCATATCCTTTTCTACACTATGAAGACGTTTCCAAGAGCAACCTATTAAAAACAAACAAATGAATTTTAAAATGAATTCTAGCTAACTTTTGTAAGATGACTTGCTTTTTTTTAAGATTTATTTATTTATTTGAGAGAGAGAGAGAGAGAGAGAGAGAGAGACAGTGTGCAAGCAGAGGTAGGGGCAGAGGGAGATGGGGAGAATCCTCAAGCAGACTCCCCGTTGAGCAGGGAGCCAGGTGCAAGGCTCTTGATCCCAGGACCCTGAAATCAAGAGTCAGGTACTGAACCGGGTGAGCCACCCAGGTGCCCCTATGACTTTTTAATAAAAATGAATACTGAATGACACTCGAATGGTATTTAGAACTTATGGACACATACTTCTCTTGGTTTAATACTGCAGTGATTCAAGGGTGTATGTTAAAATTATATCTAGCTAATTACATGCTTTCTACATACAAAATTGTTATTTCTGTCTGTCATTTTGTGAAATCTTTCATTATTCCTCTAGCCAAAATATTATCATTATTAGTTCTGTGGTGGTATGTTTAATAAGTCTGCAGCTAAACCCCATAAAGCACCAAGAGCCATACCTGTTCCAACATGTTATGGCCCATTGCATAAAAGCCATTGAGACATCTGTGGAGCTTGTTTATTGTGTCTGTGTTTGATTCACACATTTAAAGAATAATTCCCATTGGTATTACTTGTAGTGATATTAAAGTGATGGTTAATAGGTAGTGAAATCGTAAGAAAAACATTAAACTGATGATTCTCAGATATCATCTGGTGTTATCATTACATAGATGAGTTTTCTGTAGTCTCTCCTCACCATTTATTAGTCATTTATGGGCTTCTGTTATTAACTTATATGCCTATTTAAGACCTAGCTCATGCTCATTTTAGTTATTTGAATATAGTAGCACTTTATAAAAATAATTCAGTATCATTTTGAAGAATGAATTTATTTTAAGTAAAAGTTCATATTTAATGCATTAATATCACTCTTACTTCCATTCAAAATGCTTAAATAAGATCATTAAATAACTTCTATAGCCATAAGAAGTCGCATTAAAAGTGTAATTTAATTTGAATGCTAGAGAACTAAGTTTGTTTGCATTTCTAAATCACTGAATTTTAGTTCCTAAATTTTACTCCTGCTTTCCTTCCTCATGTCCCATATTATCCCTTTGCCCACTCTTATTCCATGAGGCTAGAAGAGCTCATAATTTTAGAAAGCCTCCCATTTTCAGTAAGAAAATTAGGAGTGGTAGTAGAGAAGTGTAGATAAAATAGAAAGTGAACAGTGGAGAACCCCAGAATAAGGCTGGGTGGAGAAAGTGTTATCATTCAAATAGGATCCTCCTCTGTGGCTTTGGAGGAGGAGGAGGATTCCAGAAGGGAATATCCAGATGGGAAAAAAAAAAAGAGGTTGGATTATATTTTCTCTGACTTTGTTTCTGAATGTCACCCCCCTTTGTAATTCTCCACTACTTCCAACCCATAGCACCATATATGCTTCTTAAAACGCTGGCTCCAGTGTAGGCAAAAACTCTTCTCCTCGATTTCTCTTATCATAGAGGCTGATGTTTACATGGGGTATTTTTGTAATGATAAAGGTTTTTTTAAAACACAATCCAACAATTTATAGTTCAGATGCTAAACACCCCAGTATAGAGTAAGATCTCATTACAGAATACACCCTCCAGACTTCCTTGTTCCTCTGGTAACTTACAGTTTCTCCTCCAAGCGTCATTGGTGTGAGATCCCCTTCTGTCTTTAATGGTAGCATTTAGGAAGCCATTTAGAGCAATGGAACTAATGGTAGCATTAGAAAGCCATTTAGAGCAATGCACTTCCATGACGTGCATGGGATTTAAAAAAATTCAGTTCTGATTCCGTCACATGTTAACATTGTAACTTTGGCAAAGCCACTTAACCTCCTGAATACAATTCTCTTGAAAATAGCGAAGAAAATACTTTCTCTATAGGATTGTCATAACTTTCAAATGCGATACAGTCTAAAAATAAAGCTTAATAAATATTTGCTCTAAGAGGAACAAACAATGGCATACACTGAAAAGACTGTCACTTAATTCCTTCTCTCCATTTTGTTTTGTTTTCCATATGGAAGACCATATGTTAATACTATACTAGAGGGTGCCTGGGTGGCTCAGTTGGTTAAGTGACTGCCTTCAGCTCAGATCATGATCCTGGAGTCCCGGGATTGAGTCCCGCATCGGGCTCCCTGCTCAGCGGGGAGTCTGCTTCTCCCTCTGACCCTCCCCCCTCTCATGCTCTCTTTCTCTCTCTATCTCATTCTCTCTCTCAAATAAATAAAATCTTAAAAAAAAATACTATACTAGAGAAATTCACCTTTCAGGATAAAACTTTGTTTCTCAGGACCCCCTAGAATTTTTCCACTTAGCTTCTGATTTTTAGACCATATGAACTGCACAGTTGAATTCTTTTTCCAGACCCATCCTGAATGACATTTTTAAAGCCATAATTAAAAGTAAAGCCCTTACAGCCTCAGTTATTACCTTAGTGCTTCTCTGGAGCATTTTCTGATGATACATACAGATGAAGAATGTTCCTCTCAGTCGTCTATTTATGTACACTATACTGCCATCTAGAATACAGGACATTATAAAAATCTATTAGATTTTTTGCTCATTACCCATAATTTAGACAATTATACTGTATTGGGAGACATTTTCAATCCATTGATAATTGAAGTTGACACTCAAATGTTGCAGAATCTCAATGCTTTCTTAACCTAAATAAATGTTTCTGGAATTCTCTTGTTGTCTCAAAAAAAGCAATATGAATTTCTTCTATGTAGTTATCTACAAAATAGTCTTTTAAGTTCCCTGAGCTTTGCCTAACCTTATATACTTCAATGGTAGCCTACCTACATTTAACCGCCTATTATGCTGTTAAAACAGAACCTTCCTTCCGCTAGACAATCCTTTAGTTTCAACTGAACAAAGAGATAAAAAAATTAAAAAACAAAATGCCTAACAGCACCATGTCAGCTGAAGGTAACTACTAGTGCTATATAAGAACCTGAATCTCCCCACATCTCACTTTGTCCCCAGATGTTTGTGCTTGTGCATACACTTGTCCAGCTTACAAGCCCTACACTAATATGTCAGGACATAGGGTGAACCTTTGTTGGTAATTAGATGACAGTGTGATTGAGGGCACAGAAGAACTGGTATCCTTCCCTGCCATGCATAGTGACTTTGTTTTTAACCATGCGTAGAGACTTTGTGGGATTACTCCAAGAACCATATGCAAGGGAAGTCATATGGGAAACAAAGCCTAAGTGTTTTGGCAAAACTGGGCAGCCCTCAGGAACACCTTATGCAGAGCTTTTGTAAAAACTGGTTTAGAACATTAATCTTGGAGGGGCGCCTGGGTGGCTCAGGTGGCTAAGCTTCTGATTTCGGCTCAGGTCATGATCTCAGGGTCCTGGGATCGAGCCCCGTGTTGGGCTCTGTGCTCAGTGGGGAGTCCACTTCCCCTCTCCCTCTGCTTCTCCCCCCACTTGTGCTCTCTCCCTCTCTCTCCAATAAATAAATACAATTTTTTAAAAAAGGAACATTAATCTTGGATTTAAGATAAGCACACTTTCTTATTTCTTATCATCTGTTTCATGAGATTTAATTTTTTTTTTGATGGCAAAGACATAGCACAATGACATTCTGATAGATGAAAGTCAGAACTCTTTGCTACTTAGAGTTCTGAACAAGGAAAGGCTTCCAGGTAGGACCACACAGGGGGATGCAGCAGGGGACAGGGAAACAGCAAGCTGGAGCTCTAGGAGGCAGCTTTTGTATAGCAACCTGGGTGGGGTTAGCTAGGTTTCATGAATGCCTTCATGGATTAGTTGAGTTGAATAATTTTACAGGCTCCACGCCATAAAGGTTGCTCCTAGTTTTCTTGTACCTGGCCCTGCAGTGATTAGGGTGTGTTCCTATGCAGCCTTGGAGCATGAGAACCCCCATAAGGGACATAGTTGAGGAATGGATATAATCAGCTGCCCAAGAAGGGGAAATGACCAGCCTCTGGACTGGCCTTAAAACCAGGTCAAGACAGCATTTCAAAAAAAAAAAGAAAAGAAAAAGAAAGAAAAGAAAGAAAAGGAAGGAAGGAAGGAAGGAAGGAAGGAAGGAAGGAAGGAAGGAAGGAAGAAAGGAAGAAAGGAAGAAAGAAAGAAATTAACTGCAAAAACACAAAATACTTATACTATCCTCCATCACCTCATCCCACATTAAATCTTAGTCCTCTGACTAGCAACATGGAGAAAATAAGTTAAGGTAGGAAGGGGCTCATGTCCACAAGGTCTTTGCAGCATGCTCTGGTCAACAGACTTACGCAGTACATCCAAAGATGAGATGAGAAACCCAAGAGATGATCTAAGAGTGCAGAGTACCTTTGAGCCCACAGCAATGTTGCCTTCTTGCCAACCAAGTCCAGTCAATGTCTTAGACCTCAACTAACTTGTTCGCAGCTGCTCCTCTCTCAGGGAGATAAGAAAATAGGAGGGAGCTGGGAAAAAGTAAGCACAAATCTCTTCTTCTTTCAGGATCTCAAAACAACAAAAGCCCAGACTCTAAAGACATGACATGAAGATATCTGAAATCAAGAGCTCCACTCTTCTTCTCCAAGAAGAATGCATTGTGACAGAATTGTCTCTAACAATCAGTAACTTGGATGGGATTGGTGCTGACATGGACACAAGTCCCAGGGATTGTTTGAAGTCTGTGGATGTCTGGACTCTTTAATTTGGCTTAAAAGGCTTTTCATGGGATAGCTGTCAATAGCCTGCATTTCCTCTTGTCCAGGTACCTCCTGCACTTCATCCACTTTAAAGCTATGAGAGACTGGGGCACCTGGGTGGCTCAGACAGTTAAGTGTCTGCCTTCAGTTCAGGTCATGATCTCAGGGTCCTGGGATCGAGCCCCAGTTCGGGCTCCCTGCTCAGTGGGGAGTCTGCTTCTCCCTCTCCTCCCTGCTTGTGCTCTCTCTCACTGTCTCTGTCACTATCTGTCTGTCTCTCTCTCTCAAATAAATGAATAAAATCTTAAAAAAAAAAAAAGCTGTGTGAGCTTGCATTTTGTTTGTCATCAGGTGCATAGAGAAGTTACAGAATACTTTTGTGTAAAGATGCCATTTCAGGCTGAAGCACAGAGAACGGGTCTGGCTGGAGAGCACACTGTGGTGGCACGTAGTGACATGATGTCAGCAACGTGAACTGAGGTCACAGCATAAAGCATGCTTACTTACCATACTTAAGAGTTTGCATGTATCGTCCCCCCACCCTCACCCCCGGGCAATGGGAAATCATTGAAAAGTTGTAACTATGGAAGAGATACGAGGATATTTGAGTTTTAGTAAGACAGCCCTGACTGTTGTATGGAAGACTGTTAGAAAGTGGTAAAGTGGGATTTTAAAGACCAATGACAAAGCTTTTAAGATGAGAGATGTAGGCCATCCAAACTAAGTTCTCAGAAGGTGGAATGAGAAGAAGTAGGTCCAGCAGGCATTAAGAAGATAGAACTGCTGGGTGATTCATTGGCTGTGGGGAGTAGAAGACAATGGTGGTCAGGAATGACTACTAGGTTGTTGTCTTGAGCAACTGTCCGGAAGAAAAGAAAATCCTGAGATACAGTGGCAGGAACTCTGAGGAATGCTTGCTCTTTCCTGGGCTTGGGTTGCCTTTCTTCCCCTTCCTTCTAGATAAATCCTCCCTGCCTTTTAGCATTCTAATGAAGCATCACTTTTCTGAGGATACATCCCCTAAAGGACATAGTGTGCCAGCATCCTTAGGGATAACTCCATAACAGCATTCATCAAAAATGAATTGTTATTGTTGGTTTCTTCACCATTATTTCATGCTCCTTGGAGCTGCCTGAAGACAGAACCTGAGACTCTCATCTCTGTCTCTGATGCACTGATAATGCATACTACTGGGTGATCAATAAACATGAGTTGAAAGGGAGAGAGGAAGGAGGAGAAGAAGGGAGATTAGTAAATTGGTAATTTTCTGTAGTAAATAACAAAAAATTTCTCATCATCTTAACACAAAAACATATTTATTTATTGCTCACTTTGTAGTGATAGGTAGGTTTTTGAGCTTGTCCTCTATAAGTACCTCACCTCCAAATGATGAATCAAGGATAAGATGGCTTTCATTCTATGGTTCCATCATCCTCTGACTTTAAGGTAATTCAGTTGGCAGATGGGGGACAAAAGCATGGGAAAACCCTACCAGATACCCCTGATCTGAGGGTGAGACCTAGCACCTGTACTCACAGTTCACTGCAAGAACTAGACATATATCCAATCATAGAACAAAGCAGTTTGAGAAATATAATATGAACACATATATAAGAAAAAAGGTAGGGAAACCAAGTAATTGCATATGACCAGAGTGCAGAAAACAAGAGTCCTCATAAGTCCTCATATGCCCTAACATTCAGAAAGAAAAATTAGCTATGCATTGTGTGACTGATGACTTAACACTATGACTAACCAATGTACCAAGAACATCCCTATTAAACAGATCCAGAATCAGGAACATGAACTGTAAAGGAAGTATATACATTCACAAAATATCTTTTTTCTATGTTCAGTTAGCCACTGTATAGGACATCATTAGTTTTTTTTTACATCATTAGTTTTTGATGTAGTGTTCAATGATTCATTAGCTACGTATAACAAAATAACTTTTATATCACTGTACATATAGTATGCCACAATGTCAGTGTATCCATGGCTACATATATTACTTCAAATGTGTCATCTCTTAAACATGCTATTTCACGTATAATAACTGAGTTATTATACTGCCTGAGTTTCCCTTCATTCAGAGAAAAGTTAAAGAGCTGAAACTTGGCATGAGAAATTTTTTTGGTGATGCAATATCAGGCGATGCAATATTTACTGATGCAAAATCAGTAAATTTGCAATTTACTATTTGCAAATGTAACATTGAAGTATGCAGAGCAGAGATTAAAGTACATCAGCCAAAACTCATAAACTGACCTTTTTGCAGTCACTTAATGCAGTATGGTACCTAGAATTTATAGTATGACTTTTGTAATATCAACCTCGGTCTCAGGAGGTATCCTTACTATGCAAAATATTCCCCTAGTTATCCAGTTGTATTTATGTGTTTCAACAGATTTGTTTTGCACATTTATTTTTAAACATAAAATTAGGTTTCCTTGCTTGATTTTTATAGCATAATTAGCATATTCATAACATTGAAGGTATAATGTCCTTATTATTGAAACTCTGCCTCTAGAACTGCACTTTAGTAAATATGTCTTAATGTGTATTCATGAAACTGTAACAGGCATTGACATTGCATAATCTGAAACCACCCAAGATGTGAATGGGTGGGGATGTTAAAGGGAAAATATAAATCTGAAACCAAAGTCAAGCACTTCTAGGTCATTCTGGGGGATAACTGACATGGAGCATCCCCATAAAACCGTTCTTCTCATTTTCAGTGAACTTTCCAAATCCTCAGTTTCTTTGTCTTACTTACTATAGAGATAGGTTTGAGGATAAATTATATATATATATATATATTATATGTATATATATATATATCTCCCAAAAGTTATACAATAGTAAGTTGTAATCACTAAAACCTATCCCTACGGCCAAACTCTTCCAAATTAATACACAAGAAGCAGTTGATAGGATCATATGAAAAATAAGGTCTAATACTAATATGTCTGTTTATAATATCTCCTTCATGTTGGTAGTCTCGGGTCAGGATCCTAGGAATTATAGTAAAAATAACATTCTTTTTTTTTTTTTTAAAGATTTTATTTATTTCTTTGACACACAGAGAGATAGAGAACACAAGCAGGGGGAGCAGCAGGCAGAGGGAGAGGGAGAAGCAGGCTTCCCGCCGAGCAGGGAGCCCGATGCGGGACTCGATCCCAGGACCCTGGGATCATGACCTGAGCTGAAGGCAGACGCTTAACAACTGAGCCACCCAGGCGCCCCTAAAAATAACATTCTTGTGATCCTAGAATAACCGTTATGTTGTTGTGGTTTAGTTTGATAAAATTTTATGTAGGGTGTTTGCATCTTGTTTGTAAGTAAAATTGGTCTATAACATTATTTGCTTTTAGTCTTCGTGTCCACTTTTAATAATAAGTTATACTAGTTATATGAATCTTAGTGTATTAAAAAGTGTATAAAGTATCTTATATCAAGTGTCTGTATAAAGTAATTTGCATGGGGTGTCATTTCTTCTATTTCTAGCCTTTAGAACAATTGTGTAAGATGAAGGTTACCAGATTCTTGAGGTTTTGGTAAAAATTTCCTGTAAAACAATTTGTGCCTGATGCTTATAGGTGTGGAGAGAGAAGGGGTAGTAAATATTAATGCATCTCAATTCTTTAATGATTATAGGCCTACTGATTTTCCTTTTCCTCTTGAGTCAGTTTTGACCTGTTATCTTTCTAAGGCATTGTCCATTTGTTATTTTGTCCATGCGTTAAATTGTTAATTCTGATAAAACTTCTATGTGTACCTGAGTGGAATGGAATCTCTCAGATTGATTGATCCATATATATCCTCTAATTGTTGAGCATCAGATTATATATATTTACAAAATCAAACTACTTTTTATTATTAAAATTGAGTTCAGTTCTTAAGAGAGGGATGTTAAAAAATCTGTCTCTGAACCCAGATTCATTAAAATCTATTTGTAATTTTGTATTTTGTTTTTAATTTTGATTTTCAGCTGTTAAAGACTGTCAAAGATTTGAGTAGTTATGTCCTTATGAGGAGTCGTCCTTTCTATCATTTTGTCCTTACTAGGAATATTTCTTCCTTAATAATGTCTTTTGGACTGTATTAGTATTGCAAACCAGTTATTCTTAGTTAGTGTTTTTCCCAGTGTATTTTTTATTGTAAAACTTCTTAAGTCATTATATATTCTGTCATTATATTTATAAATATCTTGAGCTGATTGTTTTATATCCCATTTGAGACTCTCATTCAATAAGTACCTTTAATGCATTTATATTTAGAGTGACTATTGTTATATTTAGATTTCACTATTATCTATTATTTTTATTTATTTTTTTGTTTGTTTGTTTTAAAGATTTTATTTATTTATTCATGAGAGACAGAGAGAGAGAGAGAGAGAGAGAGAAGCAGGCTCCCCACTGAGCAGGGAGCCCGATGCGGGACTCGATCCCAGGACTCTGGGATCATGACCTGAGCCGAAGGCAGATGCTTAACCATCTGAGCCACCCAGGCGCCCTATCTATTATTTTTAAAGATTTTATTTATTTGAGAGATAGAGAGAAACAGAGAGAAAGAGCACAGGCAAGGGGAGGGGCAGAGGGAGAAATAGACTCCAATGAGGAGGGAGCCCAATACAGTGCTCGATCCCAGGACCCCGGCATCATGACCTGAGCCTAAGGCAGATGCTTAATGACTGAGCCACCTTGGCAACCCTAATATTTTTTTTAATTATCATACTTTTCTTTGGTTTCTTTGTTTTCCTTTTATTAACCATCTTCCTTTTCCCTTCATATTCAATGACCAAACATATCTTAGCTTTAATGATAGTCTCCTTGTTCTACTGGCTACATTATTTTTGTCTAATATTTTATATCTGCTATACCTTAATATCACCACATTGGTTATATATTGTATCATTCATATCCAGGGCTTATTTTGAATTACCAACATATTTGCCAATTTATTTGCACAGGACAGCTTGTGAAAAATAATTATTTGGGCATTTCCTTCCATTCTTCTGTATTTAGAATATTTCTTACTTAAAAAAATCATCATTTAGAAGTTCTTTCAGAGACAATCTCTATTAAGCTCTGTCATTCTCTGTATGAAAATACATTTAACTATCTTTCAGTCCTCATGTAATAATTAAATGTTTAGAATTCTAGCCTGCCAGTTTGTAAAGCACAATGAAAATACTTTATTGTTCTGGCTGATGAGAAGTGTGTTGTCTAGTTGTTTCAGGGTATATAACATATATTGTTTTAGTGGAAGCTTAAAAAAAAAGCAGCAGCTGGAACATATGCTACACTTAATGATCACTTATTAGAGCATTCCAAAAATACAGCATTAGCCTGCTTATAAACAGAACAATATGAAGGCCGTCTTTCCATCCTGATGCCTAGATCTGGGCTGCCTCTCTGCTCTGCTTGGTGGTTGGTTGTGATCTTAATAGTCCTTTCTTTTCTACAGAAGACATGCAAGAGGAGGGGTTAAGTTTCCTAGGTTTTCAGGAGTTCATTATATGCTGTGAGCCTTACATGTGGCAAGGATTTCTTCCCCACTTAAGCCTCATTACCGTCAACATTTCTTCTGTCCTTCCTGAATATTATCCCTTCCTCACTGTATACGTCAACTGTTATCACAAAAATATTGGGTAACAAACTGCCAAGAAATTTAGTTGCTGGGAGAAATCATTGTTTATTATTGATTAGGTGGGTCGGCAGGTGGTCTCCCTAGTTTTGGCTGAGCACATTCATACATCTGCAGTCATCTAAGAGTCTTTAAGGTAGTCCTGCTGATATTGGCTGCACATCCTCATCTGTTTAAGGTTGGCCGCCTGTGGGACGGTTGAGGATGGCTGTGATGTTTCTCCATGTGTCTTTCTCACATCCCTCTGTTGATCTAGCTTATACACGTTCCCAGGGTGGTGGCAAGAGTATAAGAATGGAAACAGCAATATGCAAGTTAATTTTCCAACTTCTGCTTATGTCAAATTTGCTAAAAACCCACTGGCTAAAGGAAGTCATGGAGAAGAAGCCCTGAGTCAGTGCAGGAGGTTACTACCAATCAGCATGGATACAGGGAGATATGAACAATTGGGGCCATTATTAGAATTTGTCACCACCGTTGTTTGGGTTTTTATCCTTTGCAGCCCACCTTCATGAACTCAATAGTGTAGTGGCTAATCTCTAGCTTACCTTCCACCTGTGACAAAACTCAGTGATGTAAGTTCCCCCAAATCACACAGCTGGTCATTGATAAAAGGAGGTTTTGAATCCAGGTCTTCTGACTCAAACTGTCAAGTTCTTCTCTATTTACTATGTTTCATTCTTTCTCACTTGGTATGCATTTTTATTTTTGTTTTTTGTTTGTTTATGCTTTTGTTTTAAGCTAGTAAAGTTATTCCAGTTACAATGAAATTTCAATATGAGGGACAAGTATGATAATACAATAATATTTTTAAACATAAATCCCACAAAATATTTGTTGGTTATGCTTTCATTTCTGTTTTTCTTTCTGCAAGGAATATGTTAATAGTACTTCTATTGAAGCATTCTGGGACATTATTTTTTTTTTTTTGTCTGTCATAAGTATCACATTAGAAGAGTAGGTGGCATGGGTCAAGTCTTCCTTATTTTGCATTCTACTCTTCATAATTTAAGGGATTTTAGACAGCTATTTTATCTTTATGTGTATCAATAATTTTTTAAAAGTTCATACCTTTCACATTAGAAGGAAATAAGAAAGCTTTTTAGCATTTTAATATTTATTTATATAATAAACATTCTTCAGAAACAAATAAAATGTATTACTTAGAAGTTCATGGCCAGGTGAGATCTACCATAAAGCAGTGCTTTTTCTGTACTACTTTCAGCATAATTTCTATTTCAGATAAAAGAACGCTTCTTAGTTCCTTGCAAGGAGTCATTATTGCTTTTTCTTAGTTATTTGAAGCTCATGACCTCATGCCTGAACTACTTCAAGAATTTCAGAACTAATCCTCCCCCATGTCCCTGCCTTCATTCCCTCCCCCATACAACTTTAATCTCTATCCTCTGTTTTTGATCCTTCATATCATACAAAGAATATTATTCATAACATTTTAATTTTCTCATGTTTTTATCTAGTTCAAAACTCACCAAAGAATACCCACAAGCCCACTTGTAAACTGGCAACTTTCCCATATGTGTATTGATCTCAACATTGACTAAAAAAATTAATCTTCTTCCCCTACCTGAAGACCATGGCTATTCCCTTCCCATGAATGTGGTACCCCATCCTCCCAGTTCCCCACAGGAGATGCCTCCCTTGCCTTCCCTTTCCTATCTAATCAATATTTAAATCTTACAGATTGTATCCCATTAATCTCTTTATGAACCTCCCGATCTTCGTTCTAACTACTGCTCCCTATTTTAGTCCCTCATTGGCTCTTACCTATTTAATTACAATAGCTTCTTTCTTAGATACAAGTCAGCCCATAATGCCATCTATGTTTTTCCTGTAATGTGATGGATTACTTATTCTGAGAATGTGTCATGCACTCTCACATCTTAATTTATTTTCACATGCTATTCTTGCTGCATAAGTTTTCTGTTTTCCACTTAAGGTGGTATTTTAGTCTTTAATATCCAGCTCAGTTATTACCACTCATTATAAAGCACCCTCCCAAACAACACAAAAATATTCCTTGTTCTTCCATAGGTTCATGGAAGTTATTCTTTGATACTATACTCATAGAAATTCTTTCCTATACACCTGTGATCTCACAAATGAATGTGAGCCCTTTCAAGGTAGCATTTATATGATAGTCATTTTTGTATCCACAGTGTCTAGCCTCGTATTAGTAATATATCAGGTCCTCAGTATATATTTTACTTGAATTAATGAGTGGATGGATAGTTAGGAGGAGGAAGTGGGTGGTTATGATTCTACCACATGAATACACTCCTCAAAACAGTTAATTCTCAATTTTTTGCAGGCTAATGTTCAAGTTACTTAATGCCATGCTGAAGACACTCCATTATATGGCAGGTTAAACTCTTATACTCTTGTTGATAAATTTTCTAGTTGCGCCATGACCATATCATTTCTGCTTGCCCCAGTTACATACTTTTTCAATCTACACTGCCTGTTCTATATTCAACAGACACATGCAATCTTGTGTGAAAGCAGAACTACATAGTATTCTCTCTTTGGTTGGTATGGCAGTAGGTCCTCTGTGCATCTGCTGTTCCACATGCATATCCATTTTCAAATATCATATTTGTCTTCATTCCAAGCATGTTTTCATGTACTCCTAATTTTGCACTTTCATTCTGCACTAGTGTCCCATTTAATTCTAAGCAAAACCATACCTTGATCATAGTCATGTCCATTCTTGGTGCCAGTACCCATGGTTTCTTAGCTCTTATGTCTTCTATTCCACTCACTGTCTTTTGACCTCATTTCTTTGTTATGGTTACAAAGTGATTACTTTTACCTCCTGAAGCTCATTGAAAGCCTACTATGGGCCAGACACAATTCTATATACTGGGGGTACATCAGTGAATAGAACAGACAAAGATCCCTGCCCTTGTCTAGCTTATATTCTAATGGGGACAAGGAAATAAGAAAAATAAACAATAAACAAAATAAATAAGTAAATTAGATCAAATTTTAGAAAGTGATAAGTCATATAAAAATAAGAAAATGTAGATCAGGGTAGGGAGGATGGAGTAACTGGGTGGTCAGAATTAACTCACTGAGAAGCTGACATTTGAGCACAGGTAGAGAGGAGATGAGGAAGTCTCAAATCTGGAGAAAGAAAATGTGAGGCCAAGGGGACAGTTAGTGGAAGACTCCAATCTGGGAGAGAGCCTGGTGGGTTTGAAGAATAGCAAGGAGCCCTGTGGTTGGAGATGAGTAAAGAAGTGGTGGGGTGGGGAAGGTGGGGAGGGTGGGGAGTTCGTAGAAGAGCAACCTAACCTGTAACTTACAGATCATGTAAGATGTTAGAAATATATCCATAATGCTGTAACTACATAATTATCATTTCTATTTCCTCCCTCACCCTGTTTTGTTGTCTATAGAGCATGTATTACTCTCTGTGATTATCCCACTTATTTATTTGTTAAAAGGATGCTATTTTTCTCCCCTACTAGAATGTAAGGTCTTTGGGATGAGGGACTTCACTGGTACCTAGAATAGTGCCTGGGACAAGTAGTGGCTCAATTATATTTGTTGAAAACACTAACATTGCATGATGTCTTCTTACATTTTCCAGCTGCTATTTATCTATGTTCTTTCTTCAGATCTGCTTTTCCACTCCTTGATATTGATGCTCAAAATATATCTGCTGATCTGAACTACAATGATAGGAAATGGAAGCAGCATAATAGCCTATTATAGGCATGTTTCCAGTCTCTCAGCACCAGAACCTTCCTCGTGTTTATTTATTTGTTTTCCTACAATCTGTATGCATGGAGCCACTGCAGCTACTAATTGGTAAGGAGAGCCTCTGGCTGTGCTTATCAAACACACAAACAAATAATAAATGAGCTATTCTTTTTTTTATAACAATCTAAAGTTGAAACTAGTGTTCTGTTGTCCATATCTCCAGAAGTTAGAACTCTGTTCACTTAGAAATATATTCTCAATGGAAAAAAAGAACATAAGAAAGAAAAGTGGAAAAAAAAAAAACACTAGTCCTCTTCAAATTAGTATTTCTAGGTTTGTAAATTGTTTCTTCACATATGAATAAACATATGAATAAACAGTGAAATAAGGTCATAAACATTTTTAAATGTGCCGAATCATCCACATAGTTTACTCATTTACTACTTGTAATTCTAAGTCGAGTGCTACAAAGTTTAGTTCACAGGTG
This sequence comes from Callorhinus ursinus, assembly GCF_003265705.2. Classification (NCBI taxonomy): domain Eukaryota; kingdom Metazoa; phylum Chordata; class Mammalia; order Carnivora; family Otariidae; genus Callorhinus; species Callorhinus ursinus. Next base: position 2,004,691 of record NW_027397114.1, read on the forward strand.
CCTCTTGACCAATAGGTGGGGGTAGAAATAGGGCCAGTCGGGAACAACATGTTCATCCCACAGCCCTGATAGAACATTGTAATACTGACATTGAAACTAACACTTTATTAGGGGACATTTCAATGATATTTATTGTGAATAACCCAAAGGGAGCAGCACTATGGAGAAAATTTAAAGTAGATATAGTAAGATTTTAAACTGAAGATATAGAATTAATAAGACATAGTCCATTCAGTTGTTTCTGTCAACAAACTATTTTTTTTTATTCTTTATTTAAATTCAATTTAGTTAACATATACTGTATTATTAGTTTCAAGGGTAGAATTTAGTGATTCATCAGTTGCATATAATACCCAGTGCTCATTACTTCAAGTGCTCTCCTTAATGCCCATCACCCAGTTACCCCATGCCCCAGCCCACCTCTTTTCCAGCAACCCTCAGTTTGTTTCCTAGTTCAACATTTCTTATGGTTTGCCTCCCTATTTTCATCTTACTTTATTTTTCTTCCCTTCCCCTATGTTCATTTCTTTTGTTTCTTAAATTCCACATATGAGTAAAATCATATGCTATTTGTCTTTCTCTGACTGAGTTATTTTGCTTAACATAATACCCTCTAGTTCCATCCATATCATTGCAAATGGCAGGATTTCATTCTTTTTGATGGCTGAGTTGTATACACACACACACACACACACACACACACACACCACGTCTTCTTTATCCATTCATCTATTGATGGACATCTGGACTCTTTCCATAGTTTGGCTATAATTGCTGTTATAAATTATAAATATTGGGGTGCATATGCCCTTCAAATCACTATGTTTGTATCCTTTGGATAAATACCCAGTAGTGCAATTGGTGGGTCATAGGGTAGCTTTATTTTTAACTTTTTTGAGGAACTTCCATACTGTTTTCCAGAGTGGCTGCACCAGCTTGCATTGCCACCAGCAGTGGAGGAGGGTTCCCCTTTCTCTGCATCTTCACCAGCATCTATTGTTTCCTGACTTGTTAATTTTAGCCATTTTGACTGGTGTGAGGTGGTATCTCATTGTGGTTTTGATGTGTATTTCCCTGGTGCCGAGTGATGTTGAGCATTTTTTCATTTGTCTGTTGACCATTTGTATGCCTTCTTTGGTGAAACTATTCAAGGAGAAATAAGATGGGAGCCAGCGTAACTTGAGAAGCAGGATAGCCCAGGGTTGACAGCACAGATGTGAGAGCCACAGTGGTTATGCTCAAATGCTGGCAAAACTGTTTTTAAGATCTGTGATCTTGGGCTAGTCTCTGTGCCCTAGTTTCCTTACCTATAAAATGATATTAATAGTCTTTCTCTCATGGAATTGGTATTACATATCCATGAAATACTCAGAATATAGGCTAGTGGGTAATAAATACCTTTTTCCTTTTTTTTCTTTTCAAGTTTTTGTTTAAATTCTAGTTAACCTACAGCATAATTTTAGCTTCAGTTGTAGAATTTAGTGATTCATTACTTACATACAAAACCAGTGCTCATCACAGTAAGTGCCCTCCTTAATACCCATCACCTAATTAGCCCATACATACTTCTTTTAAAAGTTAACTATTTTGCATAGTTATAATGAATATGTGCCAAGAATATTCATTATCTTGTTTAATTCTCATACAAACAGTGCAAGGTAGTATCACTGTTCTTAATTTTTTTTAAGATTTATTTATTTGAGAGAGAGTAAGAGAGAGAGCAGGGAGAGGGGGAGGGGGAGAGGGAGAGAGAATCCCAAGTAGACTCTGTGCTGAGCACAAAGCCTGAACACAGGGCTCAGTCCTAGGACCCTGAGATCATGACCTGAGCTGAAATCAAGAGTTGGCTGCTTAACCGACTGAGCCAGCCAGGTGCCACTCACCATTCTTATTTGTAAAGGTAAGAGAACTGTGGCTCAATTAACTTACTAGTTCAACCCTAGTCCACACATATAGTAGATTCTGAATCCAAAATTTGCACTAGTCTGATCAGCTTTGAAAGCCCTTACTGCTAAAACTCTTTCTCATAACTTCCAAGATGATTACAGGTCACTATCTACCAATATGTAAAGTTGTTGGTGTTCGCAGTCTCTTCCCGCAAGTCCACAGAAGCTTTCATTTATTGATCCTTCCCTTAACTTTTGAGATTAGTTTCATTTTCTGTATATTGCTTCTTTGGATTTCTCAGTTGGCTTTTCAATAAATTTAGACTCCTCCTCATCCCTCTCCCACATTTATTCTCATTTATATTATCTTTATTGACTAGAATATATTTCTATTCTTTAGAAGGAACTAAAAACTACCTCTTGGGAACTCATTTTGCAAGCATAAGAACATATTTGGAGATAATGCACTCAAGAAGATTTTGCTCAGTAGAAAAACAAACAAATAATATGGCCCTTTTTTCTTATCATTTAACTATAACTACTGTTTAAAGCAAAGCATATTCAAAGAGACTTTAATTATTGTCTCAGCCAGTGGGTACATATTATGTACATCATGATACACACACACACACATATATATGTATATTGATTATATGTACAGTATATATAATATGGTATATATGTATATGCCATAATGATAACATATATAAGGCAGAAATGCTGCCTCAAACCTTCTTATTATGAATGGATTATAGCTAATTAATGTACAAAATCCAGGTAGTTGGAAACATCAAGATGTGTGACAAGATTTTTAAAAATAAATGATTCATATACATGTAGCATAAATAATTTGAAAATAAAAATTAGCTACTTTTTAAAAGACAAATGAGAAAAATATCCTGTTCATGCCTCTACTTCTAATTTTTGCATGACATTGTAGGGTGAATTTTCTGTCTAATGCTCATTTTTTATTTTCTATTATTTATCATTAAGGTACATAAAGGACACCTGGTTGGCTCAGGTGGTTAAGCATTTGCCTCTTGATTTCTGTGGAGCATTGGGCTCCGCACTCGGTGTGGAGCCTGCTTAACATTCTCCTTCTCCCTCTGACCACCCTCCCCCGCAAAAAAATAAAAAAAGAAAAGGAAAAGAAAGATATTAACTACTTCAAATATCTTTGCTGCATATAAAATAAGTTTAAGTTCATTCCTTACATCTGGTAACATGTTGCCTAATAAAAGGGACATTAAATAAAAATATGTTCTCTGATAAGTTGGATAACAAGTGATAAAGCCTTACAGAGGAGTCTGACAATGAGTAGTTATACCTTAGAAAACATTTTAGAAGTATCCCAAGGAATTTGGAATGTAGTAAGATAAGCATAGAATTCCAAGCGTTGAAAACAGCATAAACAAAAGTTTAAATTTGGTAATGAGTATGATGTATGCTGTAATAGGACATCAGGCCCATGATGAGTGACAGATATGGCTGAAATCATGATGATGTCTCATAAAATGAAACATTTGTTATCTCCTTCTCACTCACCTGTGACAGATATCAAGTTGGAGTTGTACCTGTTCCAATTGTCAATATTACTTCAGGGATAATGATTTTTGGTGTGAGATTCCTTTCCTTAAAAGAAACTATGTTGGTTTACAGTTTCAAGTTTGCCATTGTTCTGTGATATTCGATGGATATTTCTCCCACTGTAACCTCCATGACAATAGGATCTTGTCAATTATTGACACCCGTTAGACAGGTGTGTCTGGCAGGATACGGCATATACAACATGTCCTGTATATACCCAGTGTGTTACCTGTTTGCCGAAGTTAACTGAATTAGTAGAGATCTGCCTAATAACATGGTCTGCAACAAGGAAGCCTGAGAAATGAGTGTTCAAGGCAAAAGAGACAGAAATTTCAAGGCTCTGAAATAAGAACAATCCTGGATTTTTGAGAGATGACAATATGGCCCTGGTGGCTAAAGCAGAATACAGATGAAAAAACTGTAGTAGGTGGGCTCAGAGGGTACAGGGCACAGATTCTGTAGGATATCGTAGGGTGTGGTAAGAGATGGGGCTAACTCGAAGAGTAGAGACACATGATTCGATTGTTTTAGGGGGAGAGGGTTATGTGATATCATTTATTTATTTAAAGGTGACTTTGGTTGTTCTACTGGGTAGGAAGTAGACTTTTGGGAACCAAATGTGGGAGGCTGCCTTTGCCCAATGCAAGATGCTAGTGTCTCAGTAGTAGAGACGAAGATCTATTTAGGAGCTAAACTGTGCTTGCTGATGATTTGGAAGTGGGAGGTGTGGAGACAGAATAAGAAGAATCTAATCATCCTAATCATTTGTCTTGAGTAACTGGATGACTATCTGCAATTCTAGCACTGGGCAAGATGAGGTTGATACATGGTTTGGGCATATATATATATATCTCACAAGTAGTATTTGGGGCACGTTAATTGAAGGTGTCAAGCAAACAGTTGCAATTGAGTATGAGAGTTGAGATAAATGAATAAAGATTTCCTTAAATCTTTACAAACTGTATTTGATATTATTCATCCTCATGTTAAATTCAGAGTACTTAAGTAACTTGGTTAAGGTCGTGTACATTAGCAAAATCACCTGGTCTGACCTCCAAGCTAAAGTTGACTTGTTTATGCTGCTCTGCTCTCCTTGAAATGTAATGAAGCACCAAACATATATTCAGATGGCAGTAATTTAAAGCAGAGCGGGATTAATAAAAGTTCTATCTGAGAAGGAAGAGCATTTTTTCACTGTGGTAATTCATGATGTCTTCCTCAGGGAAGTAGCTGGTAAGTTGAAAAGGTAAAGTTTCAATTGGCAGACTAGAACCAAAGATTTTCTGTCTCCACTAGATAAGAGAGCCACATCTGAGCAAGAGCAGAGGGGTGAACAATTGTTGGTTTACATTAGGGGGTTTCAACCTCAGCATATTTAGAAGAGAAGGTTTAGGGATGGGCAGGGAAAAGGAGAATGCTGGAATGTTGGTGCTAGGTACTGGGTGGCAAGGTAGATAGATGAGATTTTATTCTAGAAAGGAAAACCTCTGTAAATTTGTGAGGAGGGAGAGATGCTGGCTGTATAAATGTAATATAAGTAAGCATATAATGTAGATGTGTCTCTCATAAAAACCATAAGAAGTCTAAGCCAAAAGGGGAAAATTGTTCAACTATTTAACACACGAAAAAACCTGAAATTAAAAGATTACTCACCAAAAATCATGTGGAAGTTTGTAGTTAATCTAGAATTAGAGCTCAGGTGTCTTAATACATAAATTTCCTTTCCATTTCCTGCCCAGGGTTGGGACTGTTTCTTATAATCCCATCTACTGTTCTTGTTTACCTCCATAATCCATCCACCTTCACCACTTTATCCACCATGCTTTATATCATACCCACTCAAGTGGTATTTTTTCAGAATTCTGTGCTGATGATAGCTGTGACAATACAGTTGTGGGGTATTTTGTTTTTTGGGTTTTTTTTTGTTGTTGTTGTTATTGTTTTGTTCTGTTTTTAATTTCTCTACTTCTTCCCCTAAAACTGAAATCACAACCAAGAGAGCAAAACCCAAACCCCCAAAACAACATCTATAAAATACTAAGTGTTTCCACAAACCTAACAATATAAGGGACAGGAAGCAAACCAGTGAAGGCAGCAAGACACCTATCCCATCAGGGACTGCAGAGAAGCCTCGGGACCTCTGATGACCCGTTATCCAGAGAAACCTGAAATAGTTGATATGTGCTCCCCAGAAATTACAGTAGTCCAGCCTGAGAATGGCAGTCCAAACCAGAAAGAGCTTGTAAGGCTCCCATGTGCAGTTGAGTGCAGGAGACTAAAATGAGATCAAAGGTGTAGGCCCAGTGAACTCTCAGAACTAACCTACTGAAGTTCCTTTGTGGGATGAAGCCACATACTGAGGAGACGCTACAGGAGAGAGAATCTGAAGTGATAAGACAGAGACAATAAGGGGAAAAATCATCCAGATATTATGGGGGTGGGACAATCAGTAGGTTATCACAAATTACAAAACTGTCTTTTATTTTTTTTAAGGTTTTATTTATTTATTTGAGAGAGAGAGAGAGCATGAGCGGGGGGGGGGGGGGGGGGGGGGGAAAGGAAGACTCCCCGCTGAGCAGGGAGCCGAATGTGGGGCTCAGTCTCAGGACACTGGGATCATGACCTGAGCCGAAGGCAGACGCTTAACCAACTGAGCCACCCAGGCACCCCCAAAACTGTCTTTTAAACACTCCTCAAAGAAAGCACAAGAGGGAGGTTAGGACCTGTGAAGCCACATGTAACTGCAAAGGAGCCTAGGACATGTGGTCTGGTTGTGTGCCTGGAAGGAAAGGGCAGCTGCAGATATCGGTCCCCTCTGGCAGCCTCTGCCACACAGAGAGCCATAATCGTTGCTGTATTTACAGAGATGAAGTGGACAAAATTAGATTCGTATTTTCATCTATGTGTATGCAGACATGCTGCCTTTATATCCAAATATTCTATTGTAAGCAGATTCACATGTTATTAAATAATCTGGAAAAAAACATTTTGTTCACTGATCATAACACGTTCCACCTTTGTTTTCCCTTGTTACTTCTCTATCATTTACCCTGTAGGCTGTTACCAACAATTAGCTATTATAAAGTATATGATGAACATGTCTGTGCATAACTATCTGTCCATCCACATTAATGATTATTGTCCAAGGATAAATTCCTAGTGGAGAATTTCTGGGTTAAAATTTGTAAAGAATCTTTATGGTTCTTGCTACATATTGCTTTCTTGTCCTATATAAGTGTTCTAGCAGTTTACATTCCCCCATGAGTGTTATTAGTCTGTTTCCTTGTACTTTGGACCATACTGGGCATTATTGCTTTTTAAAAAGCTCTGCAAATTTGTAGGAAATGTCTCAACATTCATTAAACTTGTATTTATTATCTGATTAAGGATTATAATAATGCCTGTGGCCATGAAATTGAGATAAAGGCAATAAAAATCTAAATTAAGAGCCCAGAATCATGTAAATCCTTTCAAATGTGGGAATCATGTAAGTCCTATTTCTTAAAAGAAGAAAGAAATGTGGAAAGTATGGTTTTAGGAGTGGCTTTAGAAAGAAATGGTTTATATTTGCCCCACATCTGATTCATCTTTTCCAAGAACTTGGAAAAGAACAGTCTTTGGTTATACACCACTATGAACCCACACTCAAGCTGTCCTTTGAGTTATCCCACATAGCAATAAGTTAATATATGTTTCATATAACTGGAACTTACTGAACATCAATCAATAATTTCATGAAGAAAATGCTGTGACCATAAATCCATTCTGCTCTACAATGCCATGGGTTATTAATAATTGTTTAGTTTTATTAGGAAGGATATTCACTTCTTATCTTAAACAGAATATGTAACTGGATTACCACAATATGTGAAACTTCTGAGTTATACCCACACTGTGAAATTCAAGAATGTTATTTACCAACAGTTGTTAATGTGTCTAATAAAAATGAACCATTTGTTGTTATAAGCTAATTATTGGACTTGATATAAATACATCAAAAATTCATTTGTTAATAGAAATATTGCTGCAAAAGAGGAAGGGGGATCAATTTCTAATCTTCTCTGGATTGGAATTCTGCATATTTTTGTCATAACACTTAAGGTATGATTGTTTACTTGTCTATCATGGAAAGACTTTATTTTCATATTTGTATTCCCAACACCTAGCTCATTGCTTGTTATTCAGCAGTTGCTGAGGAAGTACGACAAACCATTTCGATTACCCGAGAACGTAAAAAACAGCTGCAAGGCATTTAAAAAATTACTGTAGCATCACCATCATCATCCTCACTGCTACTATCACTTTTATTTTGTGACTCCCTCAAGGTCAATCTGTTTCATATCTTTAATTTGAAAATGAAAGAAACTCTAAACTCATCATTTTACCAAAAAGGAAAATTTATCATTAGCACACACTGGGGCATCCCTCTACCCCAAGGCATTCTGAGATGAAAATGTGGATAAGACTCAAGAACAATTGGGACCAACACTCAATTACTTACAGTACATTTTTTCCCCCTCTAATCTTATTTCTGCTCTTTTGTGCCTATCTGATTGTCTTCTTTGTTTTCCTCAAATTGGCTCTCTCTACTACTTGAGTCCCTGTATCTTCTTCAGTCCCCCTGGCTTCCATCCGTAGCCAAGACATCATAGGGTCTCTATAGGAGACTGTCTTTTTGTTTAGGCCCTGGTAACTAGAATTGTGAGGGAGATTCTGATTTGCCCAGCTTAAATTAAATGCCTAATCCTGAACAAATTTTTTCCATTCAGGGAACTGGTCATGTTATGATATGGGATACTATCATGTAGCCGGTCACAGAAATGAAGGTTGAAGATTAACCAATGTGATGAATGATTCATTCAGACAAAAGTAATTGCTAGAAGACATTTTCTAAGCCGTCAGTTTGCCAACTGGTTAATTGGTTAAATTTATCAAATATGCTAATTGGCAATTATGGTTTCCAACATGTTTGATGAATCTGTTAAGCTTTAACAAGAATGTATACTTTTGATTACTGCTGATAAAAATTTATATATGTATATTTGTATAAACATAAATTATAAATAAAAATAATAAAATATGTTACATAATATGATTTATATAATAAATATATATTATGTATGTGCAAATACTTTTTAGTAACAATTTTAAATTTAAATTTAACCTAATTAAAGTCAGAATTCACTGCTAAAAATAACACATTTACCTGATTTGCTTTATATTTGGAAGGTTAAAAAAAAAATACCCAAAAGCCTCTAAAAGAAATTGAAGTAGCTGAAAGAATTACATCATTTATGAAGTGCTGAAATTTTGGTTTCTAATAGGAAGCAACTGAAAACATCAACTTGTTACCTGTTCGGAGAATGATTTACTATCAAAAAGCCAAAGTGTCCAAGTGTGGAAGCAAGGCATAGGTGCCCTGAAGGGACCAATATAATGGACTCAATGGATAAAAATAAACTAGGAAGTGATAGGAGCAAGGACATCACATAATAAATTGCACACAATAAATTGTGGCAACTAATTTCTAGATATAACAATTGAAATTTACAATGCTACCTGAAATTGCCAAATGAATCTTAAAACTTTAACAGTTTGCAAATTCAAAATGAGTAAAAGCTTGTTACATTAACCTAACAAATTTTCATATAAAGTAATCAAACTTTGATTGCAGAATCTGTAATTGACATTTGGAAAGAAATATATGCATATATTTAGGATTCTAATATTAATGCTTTGTATTATAATTAATTGCATTGTTCATAAACTTATATTTCAGTAAGAGGGACAAGAATTGTATATCCTTGTGAAGCTCTTAAAATGTTCCTATCAAAGCTCTTAAACCATTCTTGTGTTAAAATTGTAATTGCTGAATTTCATAAATTTGTTAAATCAGTTATTTAGCAAAGTATCCATCAGTAAGACTGATTTTTGGCAGATTTACTACATGGCAAAATAAATTTGACTAATTTGGTTTGGTGAGTTTATTTTCAGAAAATTGGCTTGATTTCATGGATGTCAATTTGAATTCTCATAGTTGTTTTCTACATGGGGGTCCCAGATCATGTCAGTGGTAATTATCAACAAGTAACACCCCAGATATCCCTCTTTCTAGTTTAGCAGATATATCCCTTTTCTTTTTGTGATAGAAAACTGCTCAAGTGCCAGTGAGCTAAAAATATCATGCTCCCAGATGGGATTGCTAAAGGAGTTAAAATAAATTAAGTATTTAAATCACGCCTTTAGAATATTCCCCCGCACATACACATACGCCCAATCCAGTTTTTATCTCCACGTCCATTATGATCCTAGCACTCACTCTGTCAGAAGCCTTGCCATCACACAGACATAACCATTCCCTTTTTAAGTCTTGTTCTGTCTCTGTAGCTGGTTTCAAAAATTAGCAAATTATCTGCTAAGTTTGGCATTAAGGTAGATGTTTTTTTAAAAATTTGTTTTAGTGGTGGGAGGGGCAGAGGAAAAGGAAGAGAATCCTCAAGCAGACTCCCTGCTAAGCTCGGAGCCTGATGGGGAGGCGAGGTGGGGGTTCCATTTCAGGACCCTGAGATCATGATGTGATCCAAAATCAAAGAGTCTCAGGCTTAACTGACTGAGCCACTCAGGACCCCTAAGGCAGATGCTTAATACAGCATCAAAAAATCATTCAGGTAATGATGTCCATTTCAGTGCCATAGACTAAAATCCATTTCTAGTCCCAAGAGATGATCTCACCAAGTAGAAACTTTTTGTGTGTGGATGGACACATGTGAATGCATGTGTGTGTATATGTGTATATGTGTAAGCCTGAGTGTGTCTGTGTGAGTGGTTGTATAAGCTTTTATGTTACAGATGTAATATAAAATAAAAAGAAGGGAGATAGATCACCTAAAATTTAAGAATTTAAGGGAGATCCTTACTCAGAAAGTAAGACGTGAAGGATTTGAGGATTTGAGATATGAGGGACATATGTACTCCAGGGAAAGGGAAGAGGAATGCAAATGATCTCATGTGGGAGCTTGTCTTCCATATTCTAAGAGTAAGAAGGTCAGTGCTGCTGGAGAGGATGAATATGAGGGGAGGTCAGGGAAGTGACGGGAGGACAGATTGTGCAGGGGCTTGTTATTATGACGGAACTATTGTAAGGAATCATAAGGAATTTCAGGCATTGTTGACAATTTCCTTCATGCCTGCCATTCAGTAGGTAACTACATCAGATGGATCTATTCCAGAAATGCCCACCTAATTCTTTCACTTCCCTTACTTCCCACTGCCACTGTTCTAGATCAGCTCTCACCTTCTCTTGCTTGTACAATGACAGTGGTCACCAGACTGGGCACCCTGATTCTCTCCATCCTCCACACAGCCACTAGAGAAGTCTTTCTCAATTTCTTCAAAACCACAAATCTAGGGGCGCCTGGGTGGCTCAGTTGGTTAAGCGACTGCCTTCAGCTCAGGTCATGATCCTGGAGTCCCAGGATTGAGTCCCGCATCGGGCTCCCTGCTGAGCAGGGAGTCTGCTTCTCTCTCTGACCCTCTCATGCTCTCTCTCTCTATCTCATTCTCTCTCTCTCAAATAAATAAGTAATAAAAAAAACCCACAAATCTAATCATATAAAGACCCTACTCACATTTTCACTGCAACATGATAAAGCCCAAACACAAGCATGGCATTCAGACACTGGACAATCTTGTCTCAGCTTAATTTTTCAGCCTTATCTCTTACTTAGAGATAAGGCTTCCCCAACCTCTGCCCCAGTGTTATGTTACAGATGTTGTTGGCTTCCCCAACCTCTCTATACCTGCAACAATCCACCCATGCCTCATTTGAATTGGATACCACTTTCTCCATAGTATCGGGCTTCAGTGTCTTTGCTGTCAATAATATTTTGTCACTGGGGCGCCTGGGTGGCTCAGTCGTTAAGCGTCTGCCTTCGGCTCAGGTCATGATCCCAGAGTCCTGGGATCGAGCCCTGCATTAGGCTCCCTGCTCCACGGGAAGCCTGCTTCTCCCCCCCTACTCCCCCTGCTTGTGTTCCCTCTCTCTGTGTGTCTCTCTCTGTCAAATTAATCAATAAAATTTTTTAAAAAGTAATATTTTGTCATTTATTGTATTACTTAATACTCTTGAAGACAATGGACTGTTTATCCATGTGTTGTTCTTACCTGTGTTATAAGGGTGCTCCCTGCAGGTGGCTTGATGGTGCAGATTCAACCTAATAGGCCATTTCTGGGTATTTCTGGAGTGCAGAAGTGGTGAGATCACCTGGATGCTCCTAGCAAAAATGCCAAGGTGTTTGATGGAAAGGAACAATGCCTGAGTAGTAGTGGCTGACAACAAATTTCTAGATATGGAGCATGTTTAAGAAAGTGGACTCTGAAGTGAGAATGTTTGCTATTGAGAAAGTGATTTAAACTCCTGTATGTAAACTAGAGATTACAATGCCAGATTTACTGAGTTATTGCAAAGATTATGCCTGTTACATAGCATATTCTCAATAAATGATACCTATGTGAATATTATAAACCAGGTTCACATTGCACAGGTGGGGAAAGAATTCATCCTCTTCAGATAGAGTCAGATGTAGGAAAAACATATGAATTCAAGTGAAACATAGTAGCAGGTGCACAGAAAGATAAATAATGTTTCTGCTACAAGGGGGCCTCCTGGATTTGGTGTAGGTACAGTATGGGTACTGGGTGCCGCCATGAATTGGTGGATTCTCTGGGCAGTGGCAGGGCCCCTGGGGACCTTGTTGAGAGAATGCCATGGCACAGTGATATGGCAACTATATACCTCCATGCAAATGCCACTTGTGAAAAGTACCAAAGAGTACTATTGCTGAGAACTAGGGTTAGTCAGAGAAGATAATTTGCAATATATTTGGTGAGTTTGGAGTCATAAAATGATGTTTTGTACTATTTTATAATGCAATTCTACCCCCAAGTTGGTGCAGCCAAGATAATTACTTGCTATTATATATATATTTTCCTGGAGCCTATTGCAAGGAATGACATATAATAGGACTCAATAAGTTTTTGCTGAATGAATTAATGCTGAATCTTCACTTCCTCTTGGCAATCAATATTTTAATTACATTGGTGGCAGTTATGGTTAATTCATGAAGCACTAATGGGAAACAAGCACATTCCACAGGAAGAAAATATAGAACGTAAGGCAACAAATAGCATTATGGATACCATTAGGTAAATATATTAGTCTCTCTTCTTCCCAGCCTGTGAACTATAATCTGAATCCCATATGGACTCAAACAGCAGGCTCCATGCCTTCTGTTATTTCCATTTCTATTCATTTTACAACTATTTCTGCAGTCTTTGAGGCTTAGCATGTTGGTGCCAACTTTGACTCCCTTTTTGACCCTCTCCACTAATCCAATCAACCTATATTTGTTGAGCATCTCCTGTGTACTACGCACACTGTTAGGTTTTGAAGTAACAATGATTAAAGAGGAAGTCCTCACCATGTTCAAGTTTTGTTGTGGAGAGAGAGAAGTAAACAGAAGAATGCTGACTCTTATTCTTGAGAAATACCCAGAGAACTCTGGAGACAAAGAGAGTGATACCTGGGCTGGATCTTGAAGAACGATCCAAGCCAAATCATCTCCGTAATTGATCTTTCAGAAAACGTTGGTATCAATACATTTTTTTTCCTGACAGTTTGGTCAGATAGTATTTTTAAGGTAAGTTTCATTAATCTTCACAGATATGTCTTATGATACCCTCTCTTCTAAGTTGTATGAAAACAGCATGAGGAGTGTTGAGGTGGAATAATAACCCACTGAAGTTTGATGGGCCAGCCCTGCCTTATCCTATTATCCAGTTTAATGGATATTAATGTCCTATTCTACTCTCAGAGTATATTAACTTAAACAATAAATTGTATGGTCACCCTATTAAAGACTGACCAAAAGAGCCTTTATGCTTCCTTTAGCTTGACTAAACTTGAAACTGGTTCTTCCTGCCTCTAGACCCCTGACCTCCCTCTCACCACCCTGCCCTTCCAGGATCCTGGTGGCCTAACCACAGAAGCCCTTCCCCTCCCCGTTCTTAGGACATTTACTTTAGAAAACTCGTAATTATAAACTCTTCTTTCTCTGCTCCTTTGAGATGTAAGCCTTTTTAAAATCCTCTTGCCAGTTTTACAACACAAAAACATCTTTCTCAGGACATCTCCTTAAAACATAACCATCAAGGAAATTCCCAGTCTCTGTGGTAGGGTGAGAGCCTAACTTTGGTGGGTGCCTTGTTCCAAGTTGTAAGACATGAAGATAAAAGAAAGTTTACTTTTCTGTTGGATAAAGTCAATCAGCAAAGAGAAAATGGGCTAATATCTCCCCATCCCCACCCCAGCTCTTAAAAATTCTCCTTTTGGTCCAATAGAGTTCAGTTCTGGTCTCTCTCCACTATTGCAATAGCCTTAAGTAAAGTCTTCCTTGCCTGTTCAACTTCATCCAAGATAATTATTGTGTTTGTGTGTGTGTGTGTGTGTGTGTGTGTTGTTTTGTTTTGTTGCTTTTTAAAACTTATTTATTTATTTCAGAAAAAGAGAGAGAGAGAGTGGGGGGGAGGGGCAGAGGGAGAGGGAGAGAATCTTCAAGCAGACTCCCTACTGAATGCAGAGCCTGACACGGGGCTCTATCCCAGGACCCTGAGATTATGACCTGAGCTGAAATCAACAGTCAGACACTCAACCAACTGAGCCACTAGATGCCCCAAGACATTTCTGTTTTAACAAGACAGTGTCTACTGGATGTGGAGGCAAAATCAAAGAAAGGTCCTTGGCATCTTCTCTGACAATAGATTCTTATATTCAACTGTTGACTGAATATCTCCATGTTGATATCTAAGAGACTTCTGAAACTTCGTAGGTCGAACACATAAATCCTAAAGTCACCAACCCACCTCCCCACCACCATCACCACCACCACATACACAGAAATAGCTCCTTCTGGCTATTCCAGTGAATGGGAGCTTTATTGTTCTAGTTGCTCAGGCAAGGATCCTAGAACTCATCCTTTACTCCTTTCTTTTTTCCTTCCATATCTGATCCATTGACAAAACCCACTGAGTGTAAATACAAAATATATTTAAAAACATATTTTTAAAAATATTTAAATACTTAATATTTAATAAATAAATATTTAAATATATATTTTTAAATATTTTTAAAAATTCCCATTCCCTTCTCACCACTTAACCATCTACCACCTAATTCAAGCCACCATTTTCTCTCAGGGTGGATTATTTTTAAAATATATTCCTAAATTTATTCTTTGCCCCTAATCTTGATACCCCTCCCTTTATGGCCCCCCAGAAAGACAATTCTTGACCAACAACAGAGCTATCCTTTTTGAAAGGGTCTCCTGTTCAAAATCTGTTTTGACTTTCCAATATCAATCAGAATAAGAGCTGGAGACCTAATGCCTTTGTAGTGGAGCGTAATGATACAACCTGGGGAGTAGTCCAAATCAAGGTTAGAGCTGAATATCTTTGTTAACATACCATAAAGACTTAAAGAGGTGCCCTACAGGAGTTGGAAACCAGCTTTTAAGGGCCTGGAAGATGATTTTTTTGCCACATGGTATTTATGAGTGGACATATTGGACAGTTCATTTTCTGCACAGGGATTGTTTTCATCTTCTAAAGAGGGGCACAATTTAGTTTTGCACAGAAGATCACACTAGTTTCTGTATGTGAGAGCATACAGACAAAATCATAGTCCAGCTGCTTCTCTACACAAAGCATTCTTTCATATTTGTACTGTCAACTGACATACTTCTCAGGCCTCCACCATGACTCATTTGATTAAAATGGAAAGTTACGTCAAATAATATCCCTGTTTTAGGTCATCCTCCCCAAAACCCTTTCCCCACCCACCTCAACTGTATCACTCATCTTTAGAATAAAGACTTTTAAGTTCCAAAGTGTTGGAACTGAAGTTTTGTGACTAATCATTGCAGATAAAGGATGGCAAGAGGCCTCTAATGTTTTGTGTGCAACTTGACCTTGCAAAAAAGGCCAAACAGCAATTATAGGAAAAGACAGCAGGCAAAGATTGTTCCTTTTCTTTGTCTGGTACATCATGAACTCTTCAAACATACTTCAGTAATTACCCAGAGGAAATAGCTCTTGTGAGTTTTAAGTAGTTGGCTCAAGGGTTAAATGTACTTTTTGAACACCTAGAGTTGACATGAACCAATTTATAAAATTCAGTAAAAGCTTTTGGAACCCATTACTAATAGGTATTGGTTAAATGTGAATGTGCCTGCCATGCATGTAACTATTTTTTTTTAATGAAAGAAAAGTTAAAATATTCCGAATAAAATTAATAGAGAAGCAGGTGGTTGTAGTCTGCTCCTGAACTGTGTCTACATCTGCTTTCCACAAATCTGAGCACAAGTGTGGTGAAGTGGTGGAATGCCAATTCAGGAGGCTCTTTGCAAGAGTGATTGAGTTGCTTCGTTAGAGACAATTGACTCTACAGCAGTATAGAGAGAAAAGCAAAGCAAGTATGCTCATTATACAACTCTCTTGAAATGGTAGCTCTATGGAGGGAGGAAAAATTCTGAGGACAGCATGCTGTGTAGCACTCAGATTCACCTCTCCAGTATGTGAGCTTATGGTGCCGGTAGTGGGAGAAGGGAGGATGTGGGATAAAGCTTTGAGGCTCAAAGTCCAAATAACTACCATCACCAGGCTAAGGCATTCTCCCTCCTGGACACTGACTGGCTTGGCATCATCTTCAGCTTTCTTTTTCTGCTTTCTGGTGTAGGCTAACTCTCTTCTAGTTGGAACATTTATCTTTCATGCAACCAGATTGTTAACCCAGACTTGATGGAACAAATATGTAAGCAAGTTTGCATTCATATTAATTCTTGAAATGCATAATGCAGAAGCCCACTCCCTGATGACAGGCCATCAACCTCCTGCTCCTTCCTACCCATCTGTAAGCACTCTGACTTTATTGCAAATCACTTTTTGTAGGAATTCTCAGGGTAGTTTCTCAGGTGCTCTGGATAATGTCCTGAGGTCAGTCTTTTGATCAGATACCCTCACCAAGGCTCTGCATCACCATCTCTGTTGTCAGTGTCTATTATCAAAGAAATACCCCTGTCAAGGGCTCAACACTTTAAGGTTCCAGAGCAATACTGGCTTCAATGTAGAAGTGAACACATTATCTTTCTTTCTAAGTTTTCCCTGCATTGTGTCACTTGGCCTTAGAGTTGAACGCTTGCACCTCTATTACAGAGAGTACTTTAAGATAACAGTTTTTGCAGCTTCTGGCTCTGTATTTCTCATCTCAGAATTTAAAGAAGACTCTCAGATCAGTAGGACAAGGCAGACACCATTATAATGCTATTCTCCATTAATACTTATTAATCTAATAATGATAATAGCAATAGCAAACCACCTGCTGAGTATGCAGTGATTGCCAGGTACTTGTCTAAGCACCTAGCATATATCAGCCTTTATTACTGATAATTCTTCAAGTGATGCTATAGGCATGGCCGTATTCTGTCCATTTCACTGATGGGAATCCTGAGTCTTGGAGGAATTGAGAAAAGTCCGGTATGAGAGCTGTGACTGAAACCCAGCTCTATCTGATTCTAAATCCTAACAGTGTACTGTGATTTTCCTACTCCTTCCTTCACCTGTTCTTCTAGGGATTGTATGTGTATTTCTCTTCTCTCTCTTCTAAATAGAATCCATCTGCAATCTGCATATCAGCTCATTAAAAATAAAGTAGAAATAAGGAGAAAAGAAAAGAAAGCAAATTCAAAAGATACCCACAGGTAGTCAAATTTGAATTTCAGTTTGGGACTCAGGGCATTCTACTACATTTGGAAAAAAACAGTATTTTCAATCTACTTAGATCAAATAGTGTAGTTTATGATTCCTTTTTTTTTTTTGGTGTTATTAAGACACAGCAGACTTAGTAAGGCTCTCAATTAATGGATTTATACCTTTATTCAATAGTTCACTATTAAGCACCTAAAATATGCTTCACAATTGTGCTAGGTCCTGGGAATTCTACAATAAAAAAATTTTAAAAATGTTTTAGTCTTTACCTCCATGCACTTAATAGTCTAGTAGGGGCAACTGGCTTTTAGCAAAAATTATACAAGTATCTAATGAATGAAATTGCATTAAGTACTAAAAAAGAAAAACAGTATGACCTGAAAGCATTTAAGGCATAAGATATAATCTTGCCTGAGTTGAACTTTCAAAGGGAAACATTGGGTGGATATACTTTATAGCTGGCTTTTTGATCTTTTTTCCCCCAGATTTCTATTTTGCCATAGCCAATAAAGGTTAATTATTATAATAATTGACATCATAGCAATGATAGCATATGCAGAGCCCTTGGCATCATACTTGACACATAGCCATACTCAGTAAACAATAGTTCCCTTCCTCTGTGATATCTGTCATGTATGTACTCTGCCTCACCTTCATGAATCACCAATTTAACTGACTCTAAAATAACACATTTTGATAATGACAAATGACATTTTTTCTCTCTTTTGACTACCTCATTTTTTTCCCTTCTTCCTTTCTTTCTTTTTTCTTCTTTTCATTTAGATCTTTTAAAAAATATCTTCCTTCATGCATGCTAGGGTACCTGAATGTGCAAAAAACAGGTCATAGGCATAACAATTGTCTCTTATATTCACACATACCTCTTTTTCTTGTATTCCAATCTATCTCCCGCTCTTAATTCATTTTGACTCTTGCATCATCTTGGATATTCCCAAACAGTAACTCTAGTAACTTGGTTTCACAAGTTACTTTATGCTGTCTTGAATGTTCTCACAGTAATGATCTATTCAGATAAAGATTCCTAAGAAAAAAAATCTTACACTGTCCATAATTGCAGGTTTTCTTTTCCAACTAGTTAAGAATAAAAGGGTTGTTGAGGTTATCCATTTCAATTGATAGTAATATACTTCTGCCCAGTTAAAACAGTTTTAAATGTTGCTAAGCAATTAATCCATCCCAAATGTATGGACTGGTCCCCACCTGACTACTGCTTGCAAAGCTGCCAAACTCCTAAGGATCATCCCCTTGAGCATGCATTATAATGGCTACCATATCCTTTAACAAGTTATTGTTAATATAAATTACAGAGTTGTCCGGGGTTATATCATCCCAACCAAGATTTAGCCAAGACAGAGAGAGGTCTTTACAAAACATATGTGCATTCACTTGATTTTTGTTGAAATAAAGGAGAAAATGAAGAAAAATGTGTGACAAGTTACTGTTTTCAAATACTTGAAAGGCAGATTGAATGCATTAAATCTAATCCCATGGGGCAGGTCTAGGGTAAAGAGGGAAAAATCCTGAGACCAATAAGCAAGGTGTACAGAAAGGCACACTGTGATACCACACAAAGAAAGCCTTTATGGTCATTAGAACTGCTGAACAAAAATGAGCTGGTATGTTATATGGTTATGATCTCCTAACTTCTGAGATAACCAGATTGACAGCTGTAAAGGTTTCTGTACACAGGGAGTTTTTGTTGACTGGGGGTTCAGTTCAATACTCTCTAATGTCCTTAGCTCCTCTAAATTCCTATGGCTCTAAAGCAACTTTTTAAAAAATTTCATTACAATCAGGTGTGTGTGGAGATATCAGGGTAAGAAGTCTTTAACAATATATCAAATAAACTTTCATCAAGTAAAAAAAAAATTCTCCAGAGTTAATTCATGCAAAAAGTAATTAATAATGCACTGCTTTCTCAAAAGTTTGTTTTTTTTACCTTATCTTTATTTTTATCTCAGCACAACTTAAAACAGAAGTGGCTTTGAACTCTAGAGCCAAAAAAAAATCGTGATTTTTTTTTTTTTTTTTTTGCCCATAGTGGGCAGTGAATACTAAACAGTAAAGAGGAGATGTGTTTGAACATCTCTGTCAAACCAACATCAAAAATGGATGGAGTGTCCCAGTGTTTCTACACACGTCCTGAACATACAATTCGCCTTTTCACTATGGCAATTGCATTTACAGTTTTGAAACAATACAATGATTTTTTTCCCCAATTCATTTCATCAACAGGGTAGTAAGGATGAAAGAGACCCAAGGGACTGTCTGATCCCACCCCCTCCATTCCGGGAGGAAATATGCTCACAGAAGTGAAGCACGATGAGAAGATAGAGTAAATATTGCTTACATCCTAATCAGCGGTGCTGACTATCTCACCGCATGGCTCCCTTTGCTGAGACCCGCGGGGCCCTGTTAAGCTCTTTCTATGGTCCTGTATGGCTTGGATACCTACTTAGCTAATCTAGTCAAGCATTAACCCAAGTTAGATTGAGCCGGTACTGATGCTGGGAGTCCTGGCATGCTCAGTCCTAATTCATTGTGTTTCAGCAATCCTTTGTTGAGTATTTATTATGTCCCAGCCTCTCTACATAAAGTCCTAAGGTATAGGTATAAAAGACATAAAATCCCCATACTCAAGGAAGTCCCATCTAGGGGAGAAGACAAACAGTATAGAGTCAAAAAGCAGTGAATGCTACAATATCGCAATACAAGATGGGCAGATGGAGTGAGATTTTGGAACTGACTCAGGTACCAAAAGAACAGGGACTTCGTTTTATTTACTGCAAATCTCTAGTGCCTAGAATACCACATGGCACAATTCTAGAAAGAAGGATGTGCAAGGGCACAAAGTCATGAGTCAGGAGAGAACAGGTTGGGTTTAGTATGACTACAATTCAGCGTGCACATAAAACTTGGTGGAAAATGAGGCTGGGGTTGACAGAGGAACAAGATCATGAAGAGTGGAGTGGCCACACCAAGGGGATTCTGTTCCTCCTGGGAGCCAATGGGGAGAGTTTAAGTGGGGCAACACTCTGATGGCTGTGTGTAGGAGAAGGGGGGAAACAACGTATGGAGAGATGGAGGGAGAGCATTGAGCAAGTCACTGGAGAAAAAGAGAACAACTGCGACGTTGGCTCAACAAGCCAAGTTAAAAAAAAAAAAAGAAAAAAAACATTAACATGCTAATAAGGATCCCTGGCCATAACCTGTATGACATGTCCTTATGTGGTTACCTGGTACTTGATATATCACTTATTTCTAATGTCGTTCCTGAATATGAATCTGAATTAACGTGCTACAAGAGTTCATTTTCTCCTTACTCAGAGTGCCCCAGGAAGGATATTCCCGAGAGAGCTTGCAGCATGTAATAAGATTTAGAGAGGAAGAGAACATGGCCCAGGGCTCAGGGGGAGCTGGAAGTTCTTCATGTCCATTTGAAGTGTGGCGTGTGAATCTGAGCTAGGTAGACAGAAGGTACACAGGGAGCAAGATCACAAAGGGCCTTCTGCACTAGGTTAAGGAGTTTGAATATAATTCTGAAGTGGCATAAATACCCTGAAGAACTAAAGCACAAAGGCAGCATAATCCAGGAAATGCCAATAGTCAAAATTTAATAACCTCTGGGCAGACATATGAGCTCTACAATGACTCAAGCTCTTATTATAAGAACACCCCAGGAGAAATACTTTATATGGAGAAAATGGAAAGTAAACAGATAAATAACTCAGTAATTTTAATCTGCTTTTAGGTCTTTAATATGACCTGTTTGTTTGTTTCGTGTTTCATTTTTTTCTCTTAGTCATGTTGAAGGTTGATGCATTTTCTCTTCCCCCGTCCACTTCCTAGGAGTGGTCTGGGAAAGAAAAGTAAGGACAGGAATGTGGGTTGCTTGCCAAAGGCATCTTAGTATAGACTTGGATATGCGAATGCTCAGAAAAAGGTGAAGTGGAGGGAGGGAGTGTCATTACCATGATGAAAGAAAGCTGAGATCGAAGACTCCTTGCTAGAAGTGGATGGTTACCAGGGGCTCACAGGGTTAGTGGATGGTTTAGGATGGCAAAGAGGTGGTTTGAAATGGATGAACAAAGACAGGAATGAATAGGTGAGGTGATAATGGCTAATTCAAAAGTGAGAGATATTTGGACCAGTAAAAAATTCTAAAGAGAAATTTTAAAAATACTTATAGGGATCCAACAGGGACATGGCTAGAAATTATGTGCAGAGCCCATGGTAGTGTTATACTCATGCATGTCAGACTGAAACTGCCTTCTGGCAAATTACAGTCTTATTTTTTCTCTCTTTCTTACTCTCTCATACACACACACATACACACACACACCCCATAGGCACCAGAAAATATTTTGTTGTTACTGTACCCAGTCATGTTATAAAAATAAAAGTATTCTCCTACTCACTTTTTGTGTGCCAAGTTTTACATGACTTATATAATCTAATCCTCCCTCAAATCCTAGCAAATAGGTACAATTTCTGCGTCCAGTTTGAGATCAGGAGCCTGAATCTCAGTGATGTTAAATAACATACAAGAGTAAATGATAAATCTTTTTGGAACACCTATAATTATCATATGACTCTGCAATTCATTCCTAAGTATATACAGAAGAGAAATGAAACATGTCCATACAAAACTTAGAGCAAATGTTCATAGCAACATTATTTATAAAAGGCAAAACTTGGAAACAAGCTAAAAGTGCATCACTTGGTGAATGAATAAACAAAATATGCTACATCCATAAAATGGAATATTATACAGAAATAAAAAGGAATGACATTCTGATATGTGCCACAAGTTGGTGAACCTTGAAACATTTACTGTATGTGCAAGAAGGCTTCACAAAAGACTACATATTGCATGATTCCTCTTAAGTAAAATGCTATAAACAGACAAATCTGTTAACAACTGGAAGTAGATTAGTGTTTGCCTAAGGCTGGGACCCAGAAGTGGGAGGAGAAGAAGAAAAGGTTAATGACTGTTAATGGGTTCTTTTCTGGGATGCCATAAATGTTTAAAATTAGATTGTGGTGATGGCTGCACATAACTCTCTTTAAGTATACTAAAAACACTGAACTGTATACTTCAAATGGGTTGATTGTATGATATGTGAAATTTATCTCAGTAGCTGACATGCCAGAGCCAGGATTTATATTGAGTCCTACTAAAGCACCTAAACTTGTAACTAATACACTAACCAGTCTTCTTCTACACATCTAGGGCTGTTGTCATCCCTAATTGGCATCTATGAAATGAAAAAGACACTGTTTCCATAGGTCTTCTTACCTCCTGGGTTTACCTACATGTTTATGCAGTGCAAGCTATCAAACGAACTCTCCTCTGCTTCAAAATGACAAATGTCCTTTCTCTTTTCTAAGGAAAATTTCTTCACTTAAGTTTCTTGATTTTACTCTCTTCTATCTCTTCTCTCACTGTGCTCCATCTTTCACTCTTCTATGGAAATTCTCTTTCTGTTGCTTGTTCTCTGGCTACCAACATTCTCAGACACTCCTGATTAGAGAAGAACAAGAAATGCAGAACAAGAAACCTTCTGTGTCCCTCCTTCCCTCTTCATTCTGTCACCTTACCTCTTGTTTTATAGCTGTTAAACTTATAAGAGAGATCACTTGGTTCCATTTCTCCAAAATCTACTTAGGTGAAACCTCCTGCCCTCAGAGCGCCTTTCATCTCTACTGCTTATCTGTTCTTTAAATTCGTCTTCTAATTGACTCCCAATGGCCAAATCCAGCAGACTTTCTAATCCCCAAATCTAGAGGCAATGCTGAGTTAGAAGGAGACAGATTTAGGCTTTGGTACAAAAGTCCAAATTCTGCCACTCTGAGTCTAAATTTTCCTCTTTTAGTTAGTATAGCAAAAGGTATTGGAAATATTATGTCAGAAACACTCATCAACCCTACAGAGTGCCAGACATATACTTAGTATGTGTTAAAACAATCTGAGTTAACACTTCTGGATTTCAAGAAGTGAAGAGATAAATGTCAATTCATCTCATTTTTAAGTGGTATCGATTGGGTCTTCGTTAGAAAATATATAATGTGAAGGTAGGAATACTTTGAGGAACAGTACAACTGCTTGTATAGGTTTCATTTGTCTAAGCTTTTGATGTGGTACATATGAAAAGATCTTTAGGATGCTAAAGTGCAATCTAAATTAAACCCAGCCTGTAATAATTATTTTCTATTTCATCTTGCAATCAAATTCTGCTGGTTACGTGTCACTTTCCTTTGAGCAAAGCACACTTACTATCTGTTACGGATGATGTGCATATATTCAAATATCCTTAGATGGAGAGAAAAATTTTAGACCTCTCACTATATTTTGCTAAGAGTGCCAAGGCAAAGCTTTTTAAAACTTACTTTCACTAAACATATTGCATGGAGTCATTAGCAAGGGGGAATAGTGACTTCTAAAACCCAATGGCTCAGCAGAGGCTATTGAGGATATATCCTTAACAAGTACGTGTAAAGTGTCAATAGGAAGCCCAATATCCCTATTTGCATTCTTTATTGGATTACAGATGTCTTGCTGGAGGTTCAAAGATGAAGACATGCACCCAGAAGTAATCACAGTAAATATAAGCTTCATTTAGCTCTATTGTTGATATCAACTGGTTCCTGGGGTTACAATTTTAAAAATAATGGAAGAACTTCATGTTCCATATCATTCCTTAAATTCATTTCCAGTTAAGAGCCAGTAGTAGGAAGAATTTTAGCCCCCATACTCTCGATCCCCTGGTGTTACTCTTGCAAATACATAGTAAAAGGGACTTTGAAGATCTAAGATTATCAATTACTTGACTGTAACATTGTAAGACTATCCTAGAGGATCCAAGTGGACCTAATCTAAACACATGAGTCCTTACAAGATTTTTCTCTGGCTGATAGCAGAAAAGGAAGTCAGAGATTTGAAGAACAGGGATTCAACATGCTCTAGTTTGCTTAAAAATGAATTAAAATTATTGAATTTTTCCAATAGCCTGACTCTATATGGAAGCAGGGTCTTCCCCAGAGCTTGTAGCTAAGAGGGCAGCTCAGCCAGCACTTTGAGTTAGACCTTGTGAAGCTCTGCACAGAGGATCCAACTGAGCCACCATGTGCTTAGACTTCTCACCATGAAACTGTGAGATAATGAATGGAAATCATTATAAGCCACTCAGTTTGTGGTAATTTGTGACAGTGGCAATAAAAAAGTAACAGGAAGCCTTGCCAATAATTTTATAAGGTTGTGATAAGGCTTGCTATGTTTGATACTGGGTACATTTGACATTAAAAATGACAAATACAAAATTTTTAACTGCAGTCTGTCCATGAAAACATACATATGCAGGCTTACAGAAAGAGCTGAAAGACACCATTGCTGGAATAACTATGTTCTATGTTTTATATCCTTGGATATGACAGCAACAGTAATACATCTTTGCTATATATGTATCATGGTGTTATATGTATGCATAAAAGATAAAACCAAACTATTTTTGATTGGAGTATACTTTTGAATTCCATATCTCAACAGATAGTCTTTATGTTCCTCTTGAGGATGAATGAATTAAACTTGGTCTTCAATGTGTTGTTTCTGTACATGTAGCCAGAATAAAGTAGCTGATGTGAAAATAATTCTTCTGCCTACAAATGACGAGGAGAGAATTTGAATAGTTTCAATGGTTTCTCAGTGCGATAAGCCTGGGTTCTGTAACTGAGAAACTCCTTTAAAGATCCTGTACAGCAGTTGAATCTTAATGGCAATTTCAGTAATGATTTAAAGAGCTCCTCACTGTATTTTGGCTGTAGTTTGGTTCTGCTCTGTTAGAAAAATTGCAAGAGCCCAGTCAAAGGAAATTATTAACCACAATTTATACATCATGAAAGCCCAATTACGTGTCAGGCAGAAAAGTAGACAGCAGTTCTGAAACTATCACCTGAGTTGTTCCCTATTAATTATTATTAATAAGTTTCAGGATCCAGAGCGTCAACTTGAATGTAGATAATCAATTCTCAGGGACAATTTATTCCTTTTCCTTTTTCCTTGTCCCCCAAGCTCATGAATATACTACTTTAAATTTTTATTCATTCATTTATTCATTGACCTAGTAAACATTCATCTAGTATCTATTATGGACCAGGAGCTCTGCAATATCAAGAGGAAAGGTTTGTAAAAGTCCTGATCCCCACTCTCAAAGAGTTCAGTATGTAGGAGGAAAGACATATTTAAATATTAATTGAAATATAGTGTGGTTTAAATAAGAATTAGAAATAATTGTGTACCAAATGAAAAGTACTTAATATCATGTTGGGTCAGGGAAGGCCTCACAGCTGAAGAGATATTTGAGAATTTGGAAAGATAATTAGAAATAGGTAAGATGTCACAAATCTATGCCTGGAATGGAAGGGAGTATTTGGAGATTGGATGAGCCTCTTAGCTCTAGTCAGACGAGGAAAAGCCTCTCATGTTCTATATGTAACAGATTTCAGATACCTAGAAAGAGAAAATACACTAAAAGGTATAATCAGGGGGATATAATGCTGAGATCTGTGTTTTAGAAATATAACTCGAGCTACATTGAAGAGAATGGATTTATGATATGGGCAGTTGAATACTTCATTTATAACATTACATTTATAAGAAATTTCCAGAAAAAGCAAATCTACAAAGAGAGATAGATGATTAACAGTTGCTTAAGACTTACAGTGGGAGTGAGGATTGACTCCAGTTCCACACAAGGGATCTTTTTGAGGTGATATAAATGTTCCAAACCAAATTGCGGTGATGGTTGCATAGCTATACATTTACCAAAAAAAAAAAAAAAAAAAAAAATTGAAGTTTACACTCTCAGTAAAGCCTATTTTGTGATTTGTGGAATATCTTAATCAAGATGTTTAAAAAAAATGACTGGTACTACCCTATACTTCTTCCTTAATTGGTCATTGGATATGGGCTATCGAAGCAAGGTTGTTAACTTGGGCGGGGAAGATTTGCAGCTGATGCAATCCCCGAGTGTACTGATAACCAAAGCTGCTAGGACAGCACTCCCAACAATTAAGGCAAAATATCCTTCCTTGAAGGAGGATCTGAGTGTTGTATCATAGTGCCACCACAGACTTCTTTATAATTTCTTAGAGAATATTAAGAAGACCGACTTGACTAAAACAGACATGTTTGGCTGTATTTTGAGGAGTAAAAAGAGATACATTTGGACAACTGACATATAGAGCACTTGAGAATCATACTTTTACTTAATCTAGAAATTCAGAGTTATGTGATTATGAAGGGAAGTGGCATAATTAAATTGGTACTTTAAGAAAGCTATTTAAATGTACAATTCAGAATGATTGGACTGGAGAGAATTTTCAGAATTAAATTTTGTAGGTACCTACACAGACATTTTTTAAAAATAAAGGACATAAATGATTTGGTGAGTGATGAAGAAGAAATCACTATGAATGTATTGGTTTCAGGCTGGATGTCTCCAGGGGCAGAGCATAAATATGCAATGCTTTAGGGGCCATTAGCCAAAAGGCTGAAATGCAAATGAAAAAAAAGTGCTCAAGAAGTTGACTTGCAGATGAGACTCATAAGTAGCAATATTGATCATTGATGGAGACAGAAATGCAAAATTTAGTTCTTCAAAAGTGGAGAACTTTTAAGAAAACAGAAATTTCCAAGTGGGAATGGTTTGTTCAAGATACATGTTAACTATAATAAGATGGTTCAGGAGATAAATCATCAAGTCACCAGACATTTCTTTAATGAGAACTAAGATTTTGATTAGTCAAAGAGATGGACCCTTAAAGAGCCAACTATGACAAACTTCAAAATTTTGACTTTTAAAATTTCAAAGGTGAATCTCTCATGGATTGGAATAAGGAATCACCAAACTCCAGAGCTTGTAGAAACTGCAGAAATTATCTGTTTGTTTTATTTTATTATTTTTTTTTATATTTGCACTTTATTGTTGAAAAGTATTTTGCACATACTATCACAGTTGCTTCCTACCCGGAGTCTTCTTATTACATAAAGAAACATACCTACATTTTCCTTATGAGGTTGTGAGGACTCATGGAGGCATGTGGACTCGAATTATCTATTTGTTTTAAAGAGGGAATACAGAGACACATCAAAATTGGGTTATTAGCCCTAGGACTTATAGCAAAAATTGAATAGATTTATAAAATAAAAATGGTACATATGGACTCGGGAAGAGCATTCAGTTGATTATTGTTGAGTGTGAGGTGATAACAGGACCCTAAAATAAAAGTACCCATTTAGGAAAATGGTAATCAGTGTGGAATTGAAGGCACGTACACAAGGGTCAATCAAATAAGAGTAGACATTCAAGTACAACTCCAAGAACTTAGCATTGGGGGAAGCCTATGTGTAGAAGAAGACAGGAGAAGAAAAGAAAAAGAAAGAAATTGTTGAGATGAAGGACATCAAAATATAGACAGAAAATAGAAGAAAAAGAAAAGGAAGCGCTTGAAGGCAAGGTAGAATGACTTCTAAGATGGGTATTTATCTACAAAGTTATTTTCTGCTCATTTCAGAGAGAATGAAGACTGGGGATAGAGATCAGATAGAAGAGAGGATATATAATAAAACACATCAAGGGATTATATTATAGTAATTAAGAACCTAGGTTCTGGAGTTAGATCTAAATTCAAATCCTGTTCTCTATTTAGCTATTGTGGGAATTTGGATGACTTGCATTTTAAATCTCATTTACAACAAAAAACAAAGACGATCAAATTAACTACCTTTTAGAATTGTGGTGAGGATGAAATAAGGTGGGGCATGGAAACAAACAAACAAAAAAACCTACTTAAATTTTAAAGCAGGGATATGGTCACATTTGCACATTGCAAACACTACTGTCTGCGGTGCAAAGTTGATGTTGGACCTAGAAGACAGAGGGGAAAGAAGACCAGTTGAGAATGTGGTGCGCGTCTGGGAGGGAAAAATGAAAACAGTCAGGTGCAATCAGCAGAAATGAAGAATAGTACAAAGATTGACAAAGGAGGTGAAGTACAATACATCTTAAACCCAGGAGCAATTTGTTTGAGAAATCTGGGTTTTGAGTGAGCCCCCATCAGTGACGATAATCAAAGGCATTTAAATCTATTTAATCCAAGGCTTGGGACATAATAGTATGACATTTGTGTTTTCTCTGTTGTGGATTATGGAGTTGGAGGTATTATAGCAATCGGGATGCTAAGGATGAAGTGTTATGAGTGTCCTTTTGAACTATGTATCTGCAATATGAATTTCCTGAAAACAACTGGTCTGTAGTGCATCCTGAAGTTAATATTTGGAAATATAAGTTATATTTACATCTAAATCACATTTTAGTGTGGTAGCATAAAGGGGAAAATGTTTTTACTGTTCCTGGCAATAATGCTATATTTTGCCTTCACTCTGGAGTTTTAGATAGAAAAATAAAGTGTTAACAAGAAGAAATTAAATGGCTCTGTTGTGATATCTTCTTTGCAGTTTATTATTTTTTAATCCAAATTTCATTCTATGTGTTAGCGTTCTATGAAAAATAAAAAAAAAACTGTAGAGAGACAGATTCAATATCCTTCTTCTCCTTTAGGAATTCATTTACTGATAAAATGGCTATTCTGTCAAGAATTATCATCATAAAAAGAGACAACAAAAGAATCACTTTCTCTATTCCTTTTCGAGCAAATTATTTCTGCTGTTTTTTCATTTGGTGCTTCTGTGACTGAGACAAACCTTATAATGGAAGACTGCATTTCAGCCATTTAGAGTCTTGGTACCAGGGACTGGTCAACCTATTGGACCAAGCTGCTTAACTATTTAATTACTTCAATATTTATGAGAATCTTTGACATGGAAGAATCTGTACTTTCTAAAAAAAGGTGCATACTCTAACTTTCAAAGCATATGAAGTTATCATGAGAAAGATCAAGATGAGACAGCTACTAGAGGTCTCCTTGAGGATGACCTCTTAAAGATGGTCGAGCTATGCTACCAGATGAAGTTTGTCTCATGGCGCCTTGGTTAGACTCCCAGCAAAACAACTGTCTTAATACACATGTATTGAATCACTCTTTATTGCAATGTCACTCTGTGTAACTGTTGATGCTCTTTCATTAAAATTCTATTGAGTATGGTATTAATATCATCACATCAGCCTTCTTTCATTTATATTTGGCAATCTTGCCCACGCCTCTTATTTTATTTTTAAAATTTTTGTGAATTTTTGTGTAAGAAGTAACCTCGCAAGCAACATATACCTAGGGTTTAAAAAAATCTCATCTGAAATACAGGCTTATTCTATTAATATTTATTGTGGTTAATATATTAACACTTGTTTTTTCTGGGTTTTTGCTGTGCTTGGGTAAAGTTTTCTTCATCCCTCCCTTTTTAAATATGCTTTTCCCCTTTACTGGTTTGTAAATTTGAGATAATAATTGTTTTTTTAAAAATTAATTATTTAATTAATTAATTACTTTTTTTAGAAAGAAAGGGCACATGAGCAGGGGAGGGGCAGATGGAGAAGGAGAGAGAACCTTGAGCAGGCTGCACACTCAGCATGGAGTCCCACATGGGGCTCGATCTCACCACCCTGAGATCATGACCTGAGCTGAAATCGAGTCAGATGCTTAACTGACTGAGCCACCCAGGCACCCCTAAGATAATAATTTTAAATGTTCGCTGGTTACACCTAAAATTTTAATATATAGACCTTACTGTACATACTTGTAACAAGCCAAAATTATTTCATTCTATTCTGTTCCTTCCAAGTGGATAAGGACCCCCATGTGTTTTAATGCTCTTTTTTTTTTTTTAAAGATTTATTTATTTGAGAGAGAGAGAGTGAGAGAGCAGGGGGAGAGGAAGTGGGGGAGGGAGAGGGACAAGCAGACTCCCTGCCAGTCTGGGGCTCTGATGACCCTGAGATCATGACCCAAGCTGAAACCAGGAGTAGACACTTGACTGACTACACCACCCAGGCGCCCCTGTTTTAACACTCTTAACACTTCATCTACATGTTCTTTTTTTTATTGTTTTCTAAAAGTTTCAAGCACAAATCAGTTATTATTTTACAGCAAATATTGAATTAAACTTACAAATATATTTCATTATTTTTTTATCACACTATTTTTTCTTCCACCAGACTCCACACTCTTGCCTTTTCTTTATGTTGAAATACCTCCCTTAGTTGTTCTTTCAGGAAGGTCTATGGGTGCTAAACTCCCATTAGTCTGATTTTTTTTCTCTTACTTCATCCTAACTCTTGAATGATAGTTTAACTGGCTACAGAAATCTAAACTGTTAGTTATTTTTCGCTCAACATCTTGGAAATACTACTCCACTATATTCTGGCTCATACTTTTGTTGATGAGAAGCTTGCTACTTATCAGCATCCATATGTATGTAATTTGTCTTTTTATGGGATAATTTTATTTTTTAAATTTTCTAATTAATGTTTTGTCTTTAACCTTAATGTTCCACAGTTTTGCTAAAATGTGTATAGTTATATATTTATTTATTTTTTTCTACTTAGCCCTCAGTGAGCTGGATTAGTCTGTGGACTACATCTTACACTTCAGAAAAATCCCAGCTGTTATCCCTTTCAATATTGCTTCTTTGCCATTCTGTTTTCTTCTTACTGAATGCCTAGTAAATAATTATTGGTGTCTTTTAATCTGTTCTCTGTAACTCTGAACAGTTTTCATCTTTTAAAGTATCCCATCTGCATTTTGAGTGAGTTCCTTGGTAGGACCTTCCAATCTCAATCTTTTTTGTTTTTGTCTACTTATTTATCAATATCCTTTATTCTTTTTATAAATGATATTCTCTCATTTATATCTTTGGAAATTTTAAAATTCTTTACTTAAAAAAAGTAAGTTATTTTTGTTGACTGCCCTTTTAGCATGATTATTTCTCACTTTTTTTGTTTCTTTGTATTTTGATTTTCAGGCATATCTTGACTGAGACTTCAATCCTCTTTCTTCCTCCTTGCCTCATGCTTCATTTACACTGAGATTTCTCTTTCTGTTGGTTATGTATTGATCTTCACACGAGTCCTTGAGATTGTAGTAATACCACCTGGTCTCATAGGGGCAGCTCAGGAGTCCTGACCCATGAGCACAACTGGAATATTGGGAATCCAGTCATTGAACCACTGAGGAGTTTAATCTGCGCTCTGGCTGGTGAGGTTATGAGGTTATGCCTGCTTTCTCTTGGCTGCTTGGGGAAAAGCATCACATAAGCCATCATGTCAGCTAGTGAAGGTCAGCTGCAATGTATTTTAGCCTTCTTTCACCAATTTAGGAGCATTAGCAACCTCTGATATTAAGATATGAGTTTGACTTCTCTCTCCTATGTATGAGCACTATTTTTTCTGATATAATTTTAAATACTGCCTTTACCTGCCTGCAGATTTAAGGCCAAGCAACTTCTCTTTTTAAATACATTTTTGCCCCCTATGTTCTTCCCCATTTCCTCAAATATATGTGAGAGAAAGTAAACCTTGGATCATTGGTGTTATTCTTTTTGACTTCTAAACATCTAAATTGTGGATCCAAGACCATGACTCCTGTTTCTGTATCTATAATAATTTTGCTATGTCCTACCTCAATAGAAAAATCTAAGATCTGAGACACCTGGGTGGCTCAGTCAGTTAAGTGTCTGCCTTCGGCTCAGGTCATGATCCCAGGATCCTAGGATTGAGTTCTACATCGGGCTCCCTGCTCAGTAGGGAGTCTGCTTCTCCCTCTGCCTGCCGCTTCCCCTGCTTGTGTGCATGCTCTTTCTCTCTCTCTGGCAAATAAATAAATAAAATCTTAAAAAAAATCTAAGATTTGGCTTCATATCTGTTTATGCAGATAGAGTTCTCTTCATCTTTTTTTTTTTGATGCCTTCTGACTATAAAAGAGGGGGATGTGTGATTCAGTTATATCTAGATTTTATATTTGGTAACTCCCAACATAAAAATCATAAACACACACACACACACCTCACTTTTGAGAAAAAATGTAAACAAATGGGAAAATGCAAGATGGTTAAGATGGAACACTGACATAGTAACAGTACACTGTTTTTTTGTTTTGTTTTTCAATTTATTTTGTTTTGTGTTTTGCTTTTACTTCTGCTCAATAACAATGCACACTTCCAAAATTAACGTTTCCTTTAATCAGGCCCAGTACCTTGGAAGAGAGCCCATGAGAGCATGGCTGATGATTGAATTCCCACAATTTTCAAAATACTAGTTTCCCTTGCTGAGCTGTCAGCCATCAAAGGCAGAAACTATAGATTGCTAATAAATGGCTATAGTCTAAGTGGTACAGCATATTCCTTGGTCTTGAAGAAATTGAAAAAGAAATCCCAAACTGCCCGTAGCTTGCAGTGGTTTCATGTTCAAAAATTGAGAGGAATTTCCGAATGGAAAATTTATGGCTGATGGAACCTACATAGAGTAGCAGAAGCTCATATGGAAAAACTACAAACAAATCTCAAGTGAAGGTCTTACCCAAGCATACAGATTCGATATCTTGGGCTGAGGGTCCAGGGGTATATTTCAAAGTTAACAAACTGATACAGAAAGCCATTCTTGGGACAGCAGAGGCTGCCTTCCCCAGATCTATTTAAATTGCTCTATTCTTAAGGGACAGCAGAAGCCAATATTTAGTGTGTGTGTGTGTGTGTGTGTGTGGCCTGCCTTGCTATTTTTCCTTTTTTTTTCATTTTAAATCCAATTTTTTAGTGTTTATTCTGGTTTCCCCAATTTCAAGGTACTTCATTTTTTTAGAGTACTTTTAGGTTCATGGAAAAATGGAGCAAAATGTACACAGATCTCATATACCCCCACAAGCCCACTCCTTCAGTTTCTCCCACTTCAACATCCCACACAAAGTAACATTTGTTATAATCAGTGAGCCTACAATGACATATTATCATCCAAAGACCATAATTTTCCTTAGGGTTCATTCTTGGTGTTGTACATTTGTTTGGACACATATGTAAAGATACAGACCTACCATATAGAAGAGTTTCACTGCCCTAAAATCCCTAGTCTTCCCTCCCTGCTTCCTACCAACAACTGGCAACCACTGATTCTATTTGTGTGTGTGTGAAATTTTTTTATTCTTTAAATTTTTTATTGTTATGTTAATCACCATACATTACATCATTAGTTTTTGATGTAGTGTTCCATGATTCATTGTTTGTGCATAACACCCACTGCTCCATGCAGAACATGCGCTCTTTAATACCCATCACCAGGCCTACCCATTCCCCCACCTCCCTCCCCTCTAGAACCCTCAGATTGTTTTTCAGAGTCCATTGTCTTACATGGTTCGTCTCCCCCTCTGATTTACTCCCCTTCATTCTTCCCCTCCTGCTGTCTTCTTTATTTTTTTCTAAACATATATTGCATTATTTGTTTCAGAGGTACAGATCTGAGATTCAACAGTCTTACACAATTCACAGCGCTCACCATAGCATATACCCTCCCCAATGTCTATCACCCAGCTACCCCAACCCTCCCACCCCCCCACCACTTCAGCAACCCACAGTTTGTTTCCTGAGATTAAGAATTCCTCATATCAGTGAGGTCATATGATACATGTCTTTCTCTGATTGACTTATTTCACTCAGCATAACACCCTCCAGTTCCATCAACGTCATTGCAAATGGCAAGATCTCATTCTTTTTGATGGCTGCATAATATTCCACTGTGTATATATACCACATCTTCTTTAGCCATTCATCTGTCGATGGACATCTTGGCTCTTTCCACAGTTTGGCTATTGTGGACATTGCTGCTATAAACATTGGGGTGCGTGTACCGCGTCGGATCCCTGCATTTATATCTTTGAGGTAAATACCCAGTAGTGCAATTGCTGGATCGTATGGTAGCTCTATTTGCAACTGTTTGAGGAACCTCCACATTGTTTTCCAGAGTGCTTGCACCAGCTTGCATTCCCATCAACAGTGTAGGAGGGTTCCCCTTTCTCCGCATCCCCGCCAACATCTGTCGTTTCTCCTGACTTGTTAATTTTAGTCGTTCTGACTGGTGTGAGGTGGTATCTCATTGAGGTTTTGATTTGGATTTCCCTGATGCTGAGCGATGTTGAGCACTTTTTCATGTGCCTGTTGGCCATTTGGATGTCTTCTTTGGAAAAATGTCTCTTCATGTCTTCTGCCCATTTCTTGATTGGATTATTTGTTCTTTGGGTGTGGAGTTTGATAAGTTCTTTATAGATTTTGGATACTAGCCCTCTATCTGATATGTCTTTGGCAAATATTTTCTCCCATTCTGTTGGTTGTCTTTTGGTTTTGTGGACTGTTTCTTTTGCTGTGCAAAAGATTTTTATCTTGATGAAATCCCAATAGTTCATTTTTGCCCTGGCTTCCCTTGCCTTTGGTGATCTTTCTAGGAAGAAGTTGCTGTGGCCGAGGTCGAAGAGGTGGCTGCCTGTGTTCTCCCTTAGGATTTGGATGGACTCCTGTCTCACGTTTAGGTCTTTCAACCATTTGGAGTCTATTTTGTGTGTCATATAAGGAAATGGTCCAGTTTCATTCTTCTGCATGTGGCTGTCCAATTTTCCCAACACCATTTGTTGAAGAGACTGTCTTTTTGCCATTGGACATTCTTTCCTGCTTTGTCAAAGATGAGTTGAGGATAGAGTTGAGGGTCCATTTCTGGGCTCTCGATTCTGTTCCATTGATCTATGTGTCTGTTTTTGTGCCAGTACCATACTGTCTTGATGATGTCATTTTTGTAATACAGCTGGAAGTCTGGAATCGTGATGCCACCAGCTTTGCTTTTCTTCTTCATCATTCCTCTGGCTATTTGGGGTCTCTTCTGGTTCCATACAAATTTTAGGATTATTTGTTCCATTTCTTTGAAAAAAGTGGATGGTATTTTGATGGGGATTAAATTGAATGTGTAGATTGCTATAGGTAGAATTGACATCTTCACAATGTTTGTTCTTCCAATCCATGAGCATGGAACGTTTTTCCATTTCTTTGTGTCTTCCTCAATTTCTTTCCTGAGTATTTTATAGTTTTCTGAGTACAGACTCTTTGCCTCTTTGGTTAGATTTATTCCAAGGTATCTTATGGTTTTGGGTGCAATTGTAAATGGGATTGACTCCTTAATTTGTCTCTCTTCTGTCTTGGTGGTGGTGGATAGGAATACCACTGATTTCTGTGCATTGATTTTATATTCTGCCACTTTACTGAATTCCTGTATGAGTTCTAGCAGTTTTGGGGTGGAGTCTTTTGGGTTTTCCACATACAGTATCATATCATTTGCAAAGAGTGAGAGTTTGACTTCCTCTTTGCCGATTTGGATGCCTTTGATTTCTTTTTGTTGTCTGATTGCTGTGGCTAGGACTTCTAATACTATGTTGAATAGCAGTGGTGAGAGTGGACATCCCTGCCTTGTTCCTGACCTTAGGGGAAAAGCTCTCAGCTTTTCCCCATTGACAATGATATTCACTGTAGGTTTTTCATAGATGGCTTTTATGATATTGAGGTATGTACCCTCTATCCCTATACTCTGAAGAGTTTTGATCAAGAAAGGATGCTGTACTTTGTCAAATGCTTTTTCTGCATCTATGGAGAGGATCATATGATTCTTAATCTTTCTTTTGTTAATGTATTGTATCACGCTGATTGATTTGTGGATGTTGAACCAACCTTGCAGCCCAGGGATAAATCCCACTTGGTCATGGTGAATAATACTTTTAATGTACTGTTGGATCCTATTGGCTAGTATTTTGGTAAGAATTTTTGCCTCCATGCTTATCAAGGATATTGGTCTGTAATTCTCCTTTTTTGATGGGGTCTTTGTCTGGTTTTGGGATCAAGGTAATGGTGGCCTCATAAAATGAGTTTGGAAGTTTTTCTTCCATTTCTATTTTTTGGAACAGTTTCAGGAGAATAGGCATTAATTCTTCTTGAAATGTCTGATAGAATTCCCCTGGGAAGCCATCTGGCCCTGGGCTTTTTATTTTGTTGTTGGGAGATTTTTGATGACTGCTTCAATTTCCTTAGTGGTTATAAGTCTGTTCAGGTTTTCTATTTCTTCCTGGTTCAATTTTGGTAGTTGATACATCTCTAGGAATGCATTCATTTCTTCCAGGTTATCTAATTTGCCTGCATAGAGTTGCTCATAATATGTTCTTATAATTGTATTTCTTTGGTTTTGGTTGTGATCTGTCCTCTTTCATTCATGATTTTGTTGATTTGGGTCATTTCTCTTTTTTTGATAAGTCTGGCCAGGGGTTTATCAATCTTGTTAATTCTTTCAAAGAACCAGCTCCTTGTTTCGTTGATCTGTTCTACTGTTCTTTTGGTTTCTATTTCATTGATTTCTGCTCTGATCTTTATGATTTCTCTTCTCTTGCTGGGTTTAGGCTTTATTTGTTGTTTTTTCTCTAGCTCCTTTAGGTGTAGGGTTAGGTTGTGTATTTGAGACCTTTCTTGTTTCTTGAGAAAGGCTTGTATTGCTATCTACTTTCCTCTCAAGACTGCCTTTGCTGTATCCCAAAGATTTTGAACAGTTGTGTTTTCATTTTCATTGGTTTCCATGAATTTTTTTAATTCTTCTTTCATTTCCTGGTTGACCCATTCATTCTTTAGTAACATGCTCTTTAGCCTCCATGTATTTGAGTTCTTTCTGACTTTCCTCTTGTGATTGAGTTCTAGTTTCAAAGCATTGTGGTCTGAAAATATGGAGGGAATAATCCCAATCTTTTGGTACCAGTTGAGACCTGATTTGTGACCTAGGATGTGATCTATTCTGGAGAATGTTCCATGGGCACTAGGGAAGAATGTGTATTCCATTGCTTTGGGGGCAACCACTGATTCTTCATTGACTCCATAGTTTTGCCTTTTCCAGATTGTTATATAACTGGAATCCTACAATATGTAGTCTTTGCAGATTGATTTCACCTAGTAATATGCATTTAAGGTTCCTCCATATATTTTCATGGCTTGATAGATCATTTCTTTTTAGCACTCAATAGTTTCCCATTGTCTGGGTTTACCACAGTTAATTTACCCATTCACCTTCTAAAGGACATGGTGAATGCTTCCAAATTTTGGCAGTTATAAATAGAGTTACCATAAACATCCATGTATAGATTTTTGGGTGGATCTACATTTTTAATTCATTTAGGTAAATATCAAAGAAAATAATTGCTGGATTGTATGGTAAGAGTGTGTTTACTTTTGCAAGAAATGGCCAGTCTGAGACATTTCTGCAAAGAAGACATCCAAATGGCCAAAAGACACATGAAAACGTGCTCCACATCACTCGGCATCAGGGAAATACAAATCAAAACCTCAGTGAGATACCACCTCACACCAGTCAGAATGCCTAAAATTAACAAGTCAGGAAATGACAGATGTTGGCAAGGATGTTGAAAAAGGGGAAGCCTCCTGCACTGTTGGTGGGAATGCAAGCTGGTGCAGCCACTCTGGAAAACAGTATGGAGGTTCCTCAAAAAGTTGAAAATAGAGCTACTGTATGACCCAGCAATTGCACTACTGGGTATTTACCCCAAAGATACAAATGTAGTGATCTGAAGGGCACGTGCACCGCAGTGTTTATAGCAGCAATGTCCACAATAGCCAAACTATGGAAAGAGCCAAGATGTCCATCAACAAATGAATGGCTAAAGAAGATGTGGTATATATATACAATGAAATATTATGCAGCCCTCAAAAAATGAAATCTTGCCATTTGCAATGACATGGATGGAACTAGAGGGTATTATGCTAAGTGAAATAAGTCAATCAGAGAAAGACAAGTATCATATGATCTCACTGATATGAGGAATTTGAGAAACAAGACAGGATCGTAGGGGAAGGGAGGGAAAAATGAAACAAGATGAAACCAGAGAGAGAGACAAACCATAAGAGAATCTTAATCTCAGGAAACAAACTGAGGGTTGCTGGAGTGCAGGGGGGTGGGAGGGATAGGGTTGGTGGATGATGGACACTGGGGAGGCTGTGTGCTATGGTGAGCGCTGTGAATTGTGTAAGACTGATGAATCACAGACCCCTACCCCTGAAACAAATAATACATTATATGTCAATTAAAATAATTTAATAAAAAAAAAAAAGAAAAAGAAATGGCCAGTCTGTCTTCCAAATTGACTATACCATTTCACATTCCCACCAGGGAATGAATGAAAGTTCTTTGTTGTTCCACATCCTTACCAGCATTTGGTGTTGTCAGTGTTTTGAATTTTGACCAATCTAATAGGTGTGCAGTAGCACCTCATTAATGTTTTAATTTGTAATTCCATAGGGACACATGATGTGGAACATCTTTCATATGCTTAGTTTTCATCTGTATATCTTCTTTGGTAAGATGTCTGTTCAAATCCTTTGTCCATTTTTTTCCTTTACCAGCTTGTTTGTGTTCTTATTGTTGAATTTTAAGAGTTCTTTGTATATAACAGATAAAAGTCCTTTATCAAATATGTCTTATACAAATATTTTCTCCCAGCTGTGCCTTATCTTCTCATCTTCTTCACAGTATCTTTTGCAGAGCATAAGTTTTTAATTTTAATGATGTTTGCTTATCAATGATTTCTTTCATGGATTGCACTTTGGTATTGTATCTAAAAAGTCATCACCATACCCAGGTCATATATATCTTATCCTATGTTATCTTCTAAGAGTTTTATAGTTTCACATTTTACATTTATGTCCATGATCCATTTTGGGTTAATTTTGTTAAAGGGTATAATATCTTTGTTTCCTTCTTCTCTTTCTCTTTCTTCTTCTTCTTCTCCCTCTTCCTCTTTTTCTTCTTGTTTTGCATATGAATATCTAGTCGTTGCCCCACCATTTGTTGAAAAAGACTATCTTCAGTCCATTGTCAAAGAACATTTGACTGTATTATGGGGGTCTATTTCTGGGCTCTTTTCTGTTCCATTGATCTGTTAGTTTATTCTTTCACCAAAACTACACTGTCTTAATGACTATTAGTAAGTCTTAATGTTGGGCAGTGCCAGTGCTCCTGCTGTTTTCCTCCTTCAATACTGTGTTGGCTATTCTGGGTCTTTTGTCTCCCCATATAAACTTTAGAATGAGTTTGTGAATATTCATAAAATAACTTTCTGGAATTTTGATTGGGGTTGCATTGAGTCTATAGGTCAATTTGGGAAGAACCGACATCTAGACAAACTTGAGTTTTTGTATCCATGTATATGGAAAAGCTCTCCATTTATTTAGTTCTTTGATTTATTTAGTTGTCTCATACAGATTTTGTACACATTTTGTTCAACTTCCTTTTTTTAGGATGCTAATGTAAATGATATTTTGTTTTCAATTTCAAATTCTACTTGTTTGTTGCTGTTACATAGAAAAGTAATTGATCTGTATATATTATCCTTTTATCCAGTAATCTTTCTATAATCACCTATTAGTTTCAGAAGTCTTTGTTTGTTTTATTTTGTTTTGCAATTCTTTTGCATTTTCTACATAGATAATCATGTAATCTTTGATAAAAAACAGTTTTATTTTTCTTCTCAATCTGTATACCTTTTATTTATTTATTTATTTGACAGAGAGAGAGACAGTGAGAGAGGGAACACAAGCAGGGGGAGTGCGAGAGGGAAAATCAGGGAGCCTGATGTGGGGCTCCTGATCCCAGGACCCTGGGATCATGACCTGAGCTGAAGGCAGACACTTAACGACTGAGCCACCCATGCGCTCAAGTTATAATTTTTGTTGTTGTTTGTTTTTTCTTTTTTTCCTAGATGTTCTTTACCAATATGTGGAAGTCTCCCTCTATTCCTAGTATGCTGAGAGTATTTATTATAAAATGGTGTTGGAGTTTGTCAATTGCTTGTTCTGCATCTATTGAAATAATCTTGTGATTTTTCTTCTGTTGTCTGTTGGTGTGATGGATTACACTAATTGACTTTCTATTTGTTTTGTTAATATTTGGTTTAGGATTTTTGCATCTATGTTCATGAGATACAGATTGGTCTATAGTTTCTTTTCTGGTAATGTTTTTGTATGGTTTTGGTATTAGAGTAATGGCCTCATAGAATGGGTTAAGAAGTATTCTCTCTGCTTCCCTGTGTTCTGGAAGTGATTATAGAGAACTGGTATAATTTCTTCCTTACTTATTTGGTAGAATTCACTGATGAATCCATCTTAATCTCAAATTTTAAAATATATTTTAATGAGAGAGCATTAGGCAAATGCTTAAAAAACAAAAACTCTTCTTTTCTCTCTTGAGTTTTTCTTAACAATACCATCTTAATCGTGCTTTGGTTGAGTAGATCACTAATGTATCACTCTACTCATAAGATAAATTCTGAGTTTGAGCCACTTGTGAGTTAGTTAATTTTGCAGTGCTTCATGACCTTAGTGGAGCCCATGCTAAAATATATATGTTGTTGCTCATTAGAGCACCATAAAGAGTATTTAAACTGATCAATACAAATCTATAGGCACTACTGAAGACAAAGTTACAGACATAAAATAACGTATCTGTCATTAACATCTGCCCCACATACAGAAGTCACATATATGGTAAATTCAAGGAATACCAACTTATAAAAAATGCTGACCTGAGGAAATGTATATGGTCTCAGGCAAATAACTTTTACAATATAGTTCCATGTAACAGTGCTACATAAATTTAATCTTAATTTTGTACTTATCTATGCATTCACTTCAACAAATATGTCTCAAGTTGTTGCCATAGTTGAGATGATGTTGCTTTTGGGAGGAATGCAAAGATATATGCGTTATTGACTCTTTACACAAGGAGCTTTGGATCAAGTAAGGGGAAAAAGATCAATAAATAAATGCAAAACAAATTGTGATAGGTATTTTAATAAATAACCAATAAAATGTTATAGCTTTATAGAGAAATGGAGAAATAATTTAGATTGGAGACAATAGCCAAAGGTTTACTTTAAGAAATAAAGCTTAATATGCTTCATAAAACAGGTGAATTTCCTAAAAGGTGAGTATATCTGGACTTCTGCATATTATAATGTTTGAAGGAGTGTTTATTCAGAAGCTTAAAATACTGATTTGGATTGATTTTCAAATTAAAAGCTGTTACCACGCATTACAATTTTCAGAGACAGCCCAATACTTAAAACAGTGGCATTTTAATGCATTTTATCACACAGTTAAAGTTCTTTTGTGTAGACCAGGTTTTATCTTAATCTAGTCCATTAACAAGAATGCTTCATTCCTGTACCTTGCATAATAACAGTAATGATGAAGAAGAGGAGCATGATGGTCGCAGTGAACAGTTACTGAGTGTTTTTCAGCTATCCGGCAGAATGCT
The DNA here is from genome assembly GCF_003265705.2 of Callorhinus ursinus. Taxonomy (NCBI): domain Eukaryota; kingdom Metazoa; phylum Chordata; class Mammalia; order Carnivora; family Otariidae; genus Callorhinus; species Callorhinus ursinus. The sequence continues at coordinate 2,046,341 of NW_027397114.1, forward strand.
AATGCTGTTATGCTATACATGTAATATCTTTTTAATACCACGTAATTCCAGAAAGCAAATTATATCAGTATCTCCTCTTTATGGATAATAACATTGAAACAAATATTACCTCACCTACAGATAAGTCCTACTTTAAGAACTTTAAATATATGAAAGGTGATATCTGCACATAAGATAAAGTGAGTGACTGTTTGCTTTCTAAAAGTTTGTTCAGTTATCAACATTTTTTGCAACTACTTTTTCAGACCCTGAGATGGATGCTGAGTTATGAAGAAAATAAAAACATGCCCCTGTCCTAAGGAGACTACTATATAAGAAATATGAAAAACAAACAAATAAATAAAATAATGACAATATGATACATACAATATGAAGAATGAGAAGTAATGAAGTACAGATAATGAAGAGTGCCTCCACTCCTAACAGTCTCATACACTGTTTTTGGAATTTGGGATCTCTAGTCAAGCTGATTTGCCATTGGCATTTATCAGCAAAAAGTTGTCTAGAAATTAAAAGCATAATCATAATATGTTACTTGGCAAAAAGTGAACAATATTTACATAATCAGAATTAATCAGCATTTTAAGAAAGTTTTTATGTTTGGTATCTTTCTCTATAAAATGGTAGTAATATTTCTGATAATAATATTTCCAAAAATAATAATTCCATGAAAAATGTTGTAAGACTTAAAGAATATGATGTATGGAATGTGCTTGGCAGAGTACTTAGCACATAGAGATAAATTGTACCTATTAAAAGAAACTACTGCTCGGGCGCCTGGGTGGCTCAGATGGTTAAGCGTCTGCCTTCGGCTCAGGTCATGATCCCAGGGTCCTGGGATCGAGTCCTGCATCGGGCTCCCTGCTCCTTGGGAGCCTGCTTCTCCCTCTGCCTCTCTCTCTCTCTCTCTCTCTGTCTCTCAAGAATAAATAAATAAAATCTTTTTAAAAAAAAAAGAAACTACTGCTCAGACACGAGAATCTACAAAATTCTTAAAGAATGTTATTATTAGTGAAAAAAGCAAGAATAAGAAATGGCCCTTAAAAATTGTAAATCCCATAAATGAAGTTTAACATTGTCAGTAAAATCATTCAATGATATAGCCAACAATAATTCCCATAGATAAAAACAAAGATAAAAACAGGAGATAAAATACATGAAATTAGTTAAGAGCTCCAACATCCAACTAACAGGGATTAGAGAAAATAGGAGGTGGGTATTCTCTAAAAGTTAACGTGTCCTGGAACTAAAGGGCACAAGTCTCTCTATGGTCCCATGGAGAGCACAATACAATAAATGAGGAAAAATAAAACACCCACATTAAAGCATGTCATAGTAAAGCCTTACCACAATTGGATAAGGTGCTAAAAGATTCCTAAAAAAGACAAAACAAGGCAAAGCATCAGGATGGAATTACACTTATGAACAGAAACACTGGAAGTTAAGAGACAATGGAACAATAACTTCAAAATTCTGAAGGCTAATACATTCTAAAGTATATTCTTGACCAAACTTATTATCATTAAAATGTAAGAGAGGGACAAAGACATTTTAAGATATCAATGATCTCAAAATGTTTGCTTCCCATCCACTCTTGATTAGTAGGTGTTGCTAAGAAGTTAAGGAATAAAGTAAGAAAGAGGCAGCTATGATTTTTAGGAAGCAGGGGGATTAATGCAGAAGAGACGTCCAGAGAAGGCTGTATTTAGCTGTATAAAGAATCTATAGTAGAAAGCTATGCAGCCATCACCTGTAGCAGACCCCAACAGACTGGGGCAGAATGTTAGGGAAGATAGCTCCTTTTCTAGGGAGCTACTCGAGTCAGTGGGGAATAAAAACTACATATGCAAACATGGGAATATGAGAGGTTTCCAGATGCATTTTACTATTTGGAGATTACATAACTTAAATTGTATTGAGAATTCTGAAAATAATACTAGTAGGTGTTTAGAAGATCTGTTTAAGAATTTAGGAAAAAATATATTAATTTTTACTTAAAGCACTAGACAAAAAAAATGAAGCAAATATAAAATTTAGGAAGAGCAATGAGTTGTATAAGAAAGGAAACATTATTGTAATATATTATTTGGTGGCAATAAGAATAAGAATAAGAAAAATGCTATTATGACTACAAGATGTCAAAAATTCCATGAAGTTGAGTCAAGTTTGGAAGGTGAAGGGAAGGATATCTAGAGGATGTAGGTGGGGAGGCACTGGGCCTATCAGAGAATTAAATGTTTATCTACCATGAATTAAATCTGAAATCCTTTAATGCAAATAGCAGTATAAGCAAATCATTTTGAAATATAGAAGAGTTGCTTCTGAGAAGTCGGTCTGGGCAACGTGATGTCATGGAAAGAAGACTACTCCTTTTTGGTATGAGCCTGATAACATTATTTGGAATTTAAATGATGTGTGTGCTTATATTATTCTAATAAAAATTTTAAAATACATTTAAAAATATTAACAAAAATTGTGGCTTCCCAGAGGAATAAATTAATCATAGGTGTTGGGGTGCCTAGGTGGTGTGGTCGGTTGAGCAGCCAGACTCTTGGTTTCTGCTCAGGTCATGATCTCAGAGTCATGGGGTCATGGGATTGAGCCCCTCTTAGAGCTCCATGCTCAGCCCAGACTCTGCTCGAATTTCTCTCTCTTACTCTCCCTCTGCCCCTCCCACTTGTGCTCTCTCTCTCAAATAAATAAATAAAAATCTTTTTAAAAATGTAATCATAAAGGGGCGCCTGGGTGGCTCAGTCATTAAGCGTCTGCCTTCGGCTCAGGTCATGATCCCAGGGTCCTGGGATCGAGCCCCACATCGGGCTCCCTGCTCGGCGGGAGGCCGGCTTCTCCCTCTCCCACTCCCCCTGCTTGTGTTCCTGCTCTCACTATCTCTCTCTGTCAAATAAATAAATAAAATTTAAAAAAAAAAAATGTAATCATAAGTTTTGACCTGCTCACCTTTATTTGTTTTTAAGCTCCACACCCAGTGTGGAGCTGAGGCAGGGCTCAATCTCATGATCCTGATATCAACACCTAAGCAGAAACTAAGAGTCAGATGCTTAACCAACTGAGCCACCCAGGTGCCCCATGACCTGCTCACCTTTATTCTTTAAATAACTAAATCAAGTTTACCTTCTGTAAGTGCTAAGTTTAATGTAATTAAAGGGCCTGTATCCCCACTCTCCACACCCAACACCCATATACACCAAACCTATTTTCACCTGCCTTCAGAAGCTGAAGATGTCATTAATGGACATAAAATCCTTTTTGGTACAATTAAAGATAACATACCTTTTTTTTTTTTTAATTTGATAGAGAGAGACACAGCGAGAGAGGGAACACAAGCAGGGGCAGAGGGAGAGGGAGAAACAGGCTTCCTGCTGAGCAAGGAGCCTGACGCGGGGTTCCATCCCAGGATCCCGGGATCATGACCTTAGCCTAAGGCAGACACTTAATGACTGAGCCACCCAGGCGCCCCAAGATAACACACTTTAATTCAAATGCATTTATGGTTTCTCTCAGATACGAATGCATTTCCTTGGAACAGTAATTATTCAGCAAGTTAGCCTGATGAGGTTGTTATATGAGATGGTTCAACCTTTCCAGAATGTTATCTGTGATAGTAATTTTGGAAAAAGAGAACCCAGCACATAATTGGAGCTTTGCCATGCCAGCTAAGCATTCAGCTTTTAATACAATGACCTCATCTCTGATGACATATCAGAATCACCTGAGCTCAAAGAGAGCAGAGGCTAGGTGTCAGAGGTCATCCCTAAAAGCAGAAAAGTCTCCAATGCAGTTTCCTTCTTTTAGGGAGCATTGTTGCCCCTGGAGAAGCTACTCAAGGAACAGAAGTCTGACTCAGAGATTTTTATGATGTCTGGTGTCAAAAAAATTACCTGAAGCAACTAGATCCCTTTAGTGCTGAATAAAAACATGAAGAGAAAAACTGGCAGAAGGATATGAAGAGAGAGAGAGAGAAATTTTCCAGTGTTTGTGATGCTGAAGACATTAAGATGGGTGAGTGGCCAATGGGCCATCCACAAGCCAATCCAAAATTGTAAGGAAATAAACAGTATGAATGAACAGAAGCTATGAGATAAGAAGTGCAATTTTGAAGAGAGGGCAGAAGTTTTGATACATTCATCATGTACTCACAAGGGCCCAACAAGATGTCAAGAAATAGAAAACGAGATGGCACAGAAATACTGCCAGTCCAGTTGAAGTTGGTGATCGCTAATCTGCCCTTACTCTATTCTTAACTTTGTCAGTATGAAGGCTTGGGAAAGTCATTGGCCCATTTAGATCTTTGTTTCAAAAATGCAATCAAACACACATTCCTGTCTTTCTCTGCGATGTGAAGGAGCTAAATCGTGCCCCAGTTCATCCGTCCAGCACATAACAATGTTATTCATCATTAGTAAGTCATTGCATATGAGGCTTGAGACAGAAAGTGAAAAGATTCACAAGGCATATTCTCGCTCACAAGTGCTTCGGGATCTTGGCAGACAAAATCCATTCTTACAAGAATCGGAGACTGCATCCAAGCATTGTATTGACTATAATAGTTTCTTTCAGTTTAGAAGACATAGTAAGTATATAATTGATGATATTTTTCTAGCCCTCAAATCAGTGTTTCTCAGGGCTTTGGAGAACTTAATGAATGATGAATGCTGTCTGCTATTTTTCTTCTAGTGCTGTATGTTTCCTATCAGATTTCCTACTGCAGCATTTTGATTATTTCTGTTTTGAAGCTTCTTCCTCCAAATTGCTTTTTGGGGTGGGGATCTGCAAGGAGATAAAAGTATGGTTTGTAATCTTACAGAGTGATTCAGGAATTAGAGCCCCGGCACTGAGTCCCTTGCTTATATCCTGCTTACCTTGCTGTATGAAACTCTGTTCAAAATGTCCAGGGTTCCATCTGTGATGGTAACACAGGAGAGCAGAGAACCATTTGTTGGAACTTTGAAATGTCACCTATCTTTTGTTGCTTTTCCTCTGATGTAAGCATCATAACCTTTAGTACAGGGATATCAATGTCACTTCAGGAGTTTTAAAAATAGAATTGTCTAGGCCTTATCTTTGGGTATTTAACTGGTCTTGGGTATGTCCAAAGTATGTGTGTTTGTTTTTCCAAGTGTTCCAGGTGGTTCTCACGTGTGGTCAGGATTGAGATCTCACTAGGCTAAGTGGGTAAGTTGTAGAAATTATAGAATACTCTGGAAAAAGAGGGCAAAGCATCTTCTCTGATTCAAAATGCTGTAAAAACATTCCTCCAAGATTTGCTAAATGAAGAATGCCCAGTGATATAGAGTGGAGAAGGAAGTACATTCAAGAGGGGGTGGATTAATAATGCTTAGGATTAGGAGGAGAGTGGGAATGGGATGGAGAATGGAGTTTGGGGGAAGGTTCTTTATAATCTGATATTTCCACAGGGTATAGAAATCTCATGCAAGATTTCTGTATGAAGCTCTCCTTAACAGGGCTGAAGAAAAATTAGGGATATTTAAAGTCACTGCTGATATTTCGCAGGTCCCCTTAACATTGCACTTGCTATGAGTGTGATTCAGCAGAGGGCCTATGGGCCAGTGGTAATTTGCATGCCTGATCCCTTGATGCTAACAGAGGTCAAAGTTTTGGAATGCTTCCTCTATGAGTAAGACTAAGCTGAACTACAGATGAGTTTTTGATTTTTGGAAATAGGGCATGTTATTCAGAGTGGTAATATCCTGTTCAGATGTTGATTAGCTGGCTGTCTGATTCTGGGCTGAGAGCTGTCAATGGTTCAAAGAAAGCAAAATTATCTTTACGGTCCATCATCTTTTTCTTTTTCTTTTTTCATCCTCTTTTCTAATGCCCCTCCCTCTGGAATTACCCTGTCCCTTGGGCTTTCAGTGTCTGTTTGATCTTGCTCTTTCCTTCTTCCCAAACTGTGTGACTTCCCTGTCTCATTGTTTCTGGGTTTGCCACAAGTCTGAAGATTTCTGATGGCAGAATAGCACATGCAGCATCTGGAGACTGAAGAACTGTGTTAAGTTAAAGGGGGAGTTTGGCTTGAGGCAAATCCCTTGTGAGCAGTCAAGAATGCCATTCATTTCTAATTCTTGCTTCTCCAAACCCACAGGAAATAAATATGAATAATATAGCCAGAGGATAGAGCTCTGGATCCTTAATGGTGGTTCCCTGATGTAGGAAATCACCCTTTCTTTTCCCACCTGATACAAAGAGCCATTTTAATTTATCTCTGAGGCAGAATTGAGGGTGACTGTCTTTTTTTTTTTTTCGGCTGCTGCAGAGGGAAGAGAGGGTCTCCTGAGTGTGTTTTCCCATGGAAGGGCTTTAGCTAAAGAGAAAAGCCTGCTGATTGTATACTTAATTTACATGCATTGTAAAGACTGCTTCTTTCCGCTGCTAATTGGTGTGTGGTCCATTAATGTTGTGAGTCCTGGAGCAGCCCCTCTCCTGGTCAGTCATTTAAAGCAGAGCCTGGGGAAATCATCCAACTCGGCAGAGGAATGAAACTGTCGGAAGAGTAATGAACTGAGAACTTGTACGTACACAGTCACTAAAATGAATTTTAATTTAGTTTCAGATGCATAATATCTCCGTTAATTTAATAGCCATTTGGTTCTTCTGTAAGATTCTGGGTGAATTATGTTCTTTTACAATTGCTTAGGACACAGTGTTTTTTTTATTTTTCTAAGTAAAAATTTCTAAAACCTAGATGGTTGTCCTAAAGTCCTGAAGGACATGTAATCTTCTTTTTGAGGATTGGGCTCTCCTGGAACAATATAATGTACTATAAGGACTCTAATTCTAAACCTCTCCAAACCAGTTCCTGAGTGTGCTGGGCACTTAAGGATTATCTGCCCTTAGGTATTTAGAGGTCTCCAGTGTTTCTCTCTGTCAGCTTCGCCTTATTTGATGTCTCAACTTATTTTACATCAAGTCATTTTGGGTGTGGTTATTATGAAACTCCATTGTTCAACTTAATAAAAATCTGCATAATGTGGAAAAAAATCTCAGGTTTGAAACCAAATACCTGTTTGGGTTCTATTTACCAACAACAATTTGTGTGGCGAGTTGATTAATATTGAAAACCGCTCTTCTCTTCATTGTATAATAGAATTAGTATGATTAAATGAGATATTGTACGTAGAGTATCTAGCACAGAGGCAAGCCCATGGCAAGAGCTAAACAGGTAGTCAGTTTTACTATTACTCCTACAACTACTGTGAATTAAAGTGCTAGTCAAAATCTAGGCTTTTGACTAGAAAGGCATAAGAAACAGCTTTCTGAGATGATAGATATGTCCTAGGTCTTGATCTAGGTGATGGAAATGCTCTCCATCTCTGCCCAAGTCATTTATTTATGTAAAAGTTCACTAAGCTGTGGACTTAAAATTTATGCGTCCTACTAATTTTAAAAATGTGTTTTGTGAAAGCAGTTTATTATCACTTAATCGCTCTGACTTCAGAATCTTCCTAAACATTAATGGGATCATCTTAATAAAACTGATATATTAGTAGAGTATGTAAATAGAAAGTATATAATCAGAAGACAATGCATTTGCCCATATGTATGAGTGAGAAGATAGCAGTTTAAAAATAACATGTAGTTTGCTTAGGTTATAAAAGTATTCTATTTTCACTGCAGAAAATTGGGAAAAGGAAAATTTAAAAGCTCACAACCAAGGTAATCAGTCATAGAAAATAACTCACAATGTCATCATTTAGAGAGAACCAGTGTTAACACTTGCTAAGTCATCTTTTTGCACATATACATATATACACATATATATCATACATATTGTAATAATGTGTCATGCTGGTGGAACGTGCTATTTTTACTTAATGATGTATTATATTCACTGTATTTCAGATACTTCCATATGATTTTTAACGTCTACAGAGAAGTTCATCGTATGAAAATATAACTTATAAATTCTTGCTCTGACATTTAGATTAGTTCTCTTTTTGATTTGACTTAATTATAGTTATCTTGCAATAAGCTTTTTTTGTAAAAAAAAAAAAAAAACTGAGTGTACCTACCTAGAAAGAGAATTGCTGGACTAAAATATATGTACATTTTAAAACTTTTGATAGCTGCATCCAAATTACCCTTCCAAAAACTTACAGTTATTTACATTCCTGCCTACAAGTGAATCACAGGCCATTTGCTCACATGCTTGCCAGTGCTGAATACTAAAAAAAAAAAAAAAAAAAACTTTGCCAAAGCAATAGGCAAAATGCAACATTTTAGATTATGTCATTTTGGTTCCTAGTGAGGTTAAACTTTTTAAATATGTATTTTACCTTTTATAATTCCTACATATATGTTTGCTTACCTTATCACAGTCTTCATGTAATTATAATTAAGTAACACGAGCCTGTTACATATTTAGGGTTTGGGGATTTTACCTGGAGATGGATCATTCTAAGTGCAGTTGCACCAGGATTTGGTCCAAGGACAATATCCGGTTAAAACTCTACATGAGATCACACTCTCGTAATTCTCCAGCAACACAACTCAGTAGAGGTTTCCCTAATGAAGATAGTGGTTCTCTTCTTCTTCAATGAAATACGGATGTCAAACCTCCACAAACCCTGAGGGATTTTTAAATGGAAAATGAAGTGTTCCTCCTCCATCATCTCTGATGGGGAACAAATGGTGAGACCCAAACATAGCAGACAACTTTTTCCTTCTCTTTTTCTGACCACTATTTTGGAGATTGGTAGCAACCATTGAGCTAAGGACAAAACCAGAATATACTAAATATCCTGAAGGATTGCCCCCAACATATGCTGTTTGGGAATTTGTGCATAGCAGTGGGAACGGGGACTAAAAAAAGGGCTATCCTTTGAGTGTACTGAATCCCAGTAAATATTTTGGGGGGGTCCCTTCACTGCATAACACTTTGATTAAATGGTGCAATATAAAATTCATGGGCCATGTGAGGTATAGTGATTTATTGATAGAGAGTCAGCAAAATGGATAAAGAAGAAGCATGCATTCAATTTTCTACTGTCCTATCCATCAGCACACATGAAGAATCTTTGTAGTATTCAAGCACCATCTTCTCCTGCACAGTACAACAACCATCTCTCTCCCTCTCTCTTTCTCTTTCTTTCTCCTTCTCTCTCTCCCTGCTTTCCCCTTTATGTCAACTGTGCAGTTTCTGGCTAACTTCACATCTTCTAAGACAAGAAAGGTAGTAACACTGTTATTGCTCACAGTGACATGGCTTATTGGAATCTGTTTGTGTTGCAGTAATAGAGATCCTCTTGCTCTGCAGTTCCTAATCTCATTGACTTAATGCTGGCTACATACTCATGATGCTGCATCATCCACCCTATCACCAGTGACCACTGACTTCCAGTGACTCTCTCAAGGTTTTTACTTTGCTTTAGCGATGATGCCCACAAAGGCAGTTTTATCCAGAGCATGGAGGAACATGTGAACAATAATTTATTTTCCTGCCATGTTAAATTTATCATTTGGAACTTCCTAGCATAAAGGTAAAACCACATCTTTCCTTGAACTCTTCAAGCCATGATCATTGCATTCCTAGGATGATGACCTCTTTCAATTTTGATGATACCTCTATCATCTAGTTCCCACTCTGAGGGCAGAGTGAGAAAAGTGGTCTGTTCATACAAGGAATGTCTATCCCTCTAATCATCATGGACTAAGACCAACTCAGGAGAGAATAATGTCCTCAATACAGACATCAGAGAAGGTAGCAGAAGAGCCCCTTTGGTTTACACAGCAATGGTTTTAAATCCCTTGGAGGAGATAGACAACAGCCTCTCCTGGAAGACTGCTACACACTGGGGGTGGAGCTGGCAATTGGTGTGGAGTGAGAGCCCTGGTTTCAGCACTGGAGGGTACATGGGTTAAAGATATCTGTCCCTGCTCCTGCTGTCCCCACTCCTGTGGCTCATGTGTCCAGCTGTCAGAACACAAACTGGTGAGAACCAACACAGAAGCCATACGTGTAGCCTAAACCTAAGGGTCAGCTGTGGATCATCCCATCGGTAGCCCTCAACTCATCCTATGGGCAATGTGAGTGAAATTCACCCCAAATCAGCACATGGCAGCCCAATTTCACACAACCTTGGGGAAAACAAAAATTACACTGGATAATATGAGTAATCTGATTAGTGGTCTGCCTTTGTTAGCAAAGATATTAATGTTTTTGTTTTCTTTCTGGTCACAAAATTGGTATCTGCTCATTTAAAAAAGTGGACAAATTCTAAATGTAGCAAAAGAGAAGTCAATGATAATGGCATAATTCAGTGTTAATGTCCTAAGTGTGCTTTGAAAAGCTAAGTAAAGATAATATTGGATTATAACCCCCCAAATAAGTAAATATATATGAGCCCATAGTGATATAAAAATGAATACATTAACAACTGCAGGAGGGATCTTTCCTACAGAAGTACTCCAGACAATATTTGTAACATACTCCTCTTTAGGCAGTGTGGCTTCATTCTCTTTGCCTTTAACGCAAATTCTGCTTACTCACTTTAAATGAATACAGTATGGCGGGGCGCCTGGGTAACTTAGTTGGCTAAGCATCTGACTCTTGATTTCAGCTCAGGTCTTTATCTCAGGGTCTTGAGTTCAAGCCCCACAGTGGGCTCCACATTGGGTGGGGAGCCTACTTAAAAAAACAAAAATAAGTAAATGAATAGAGTATGGAATAAACAATGGTAACTTCACAGCAAAGAAACTTGCTAAACACTACCTCAGCCAGGTGATCAAGATTAATATCATCAGTGATAAATCATTGTTGTTAAGTTGATAAGTCACTTGTTATCATGTACCGCCCAATATGACATAATGAGAAGGGCACTTCCCCTCTATTGTATGCTCTCAAAAAATTCCATAAACTGAGACTAATCATGAGAAAACATCAGACAAACCCAAATTGGGAAACATTCTAAAAAGACCTGACAAGTTTCTTCAGATTATTTAAGGACTTGAAAAAATAAAACAGAAGACACAGAGAAATACTCATAGATTCGAGAAGACTCCGGAAGCATGGTAACCAAATGCAGTGTGGTATCCTAGATTAGATCCTGGAACAGAGAAATTATCTTAGTGAGAAAACTAGTGAAAGCTGAATAAAGTGTGTAGTTCAGTTAATATATTGTGACACTGTTAAATTCTTCACTTTGAAAATGTACCATGGACTACATGATATCATTAGGGGAAGCTAGGTGAAGTGTACACAGAAACTCTATACTTTTCTATAAATTTAAAATTATTCTGAACCAAAAAGATTTAAAAAAAAATGTTAGTACATTTCTTGACAGCTTTTTTCCTGCAAATATTCTTTTCATACAAAAGAAATGTTTGTGTTTTCTATGGGATTGGCCACTTATAATCTTATATGTGTTTTAATATTATTAAAAGTTTTCATAAGAGCCTTCTAGTATATGAACAGTTAAACTTACTTAACTCTTTCAATATCACTAAACATAGAGATTTTTGTAATGTTTTTCATCATCACAAGTTATTCTGTGATTAAAACATTTTGTGTAGAAATCTTCATTTGCCATTGGGTTTATTTAGACAAATATTTCAACAAGTGAGCATGATAGGCCAAAAAGAACATGAACTTAGATGAAAAGGTTTCCAATATATGTTATCTACTTCCTTTGCAGAGGGTTTATTGACTCATTTTAAGAGAAATAAAGGATATCTAGAAGAAACTAGAATATCAGGAACAAAATGAATGAGACAGTCAAATCATAAGAAAAAGGAGAAAGAGAAAGTTGTATTCCCTTAGTAGGAGGTGAAGTATTCCAGCCCAGCAGATATTACAGACTTTGGAGAACTATCAAATGCAGGGGCCCAAGGGAAGCAAGGAAGTAAAAATAAAATCAATCTTTTTCTAAGATTCATTTTTTTATTTGAGAGAGAGAGCTCACCTGTGCATGCATGTGAGAGGGGTGAGGGGCAGAGGGAGAGAATCTCAAGCAGACCTTCCGCTGTGTGGAGGCCAACATGGGGCCCGATCCCCACAACCCATGAGATCACAACCTGAACAGAAACCAAGAGTCGGACGCTTAACTGACTGAGCCACCCAGGTGCCCCAAACCAATTTTTTTTTTTAAAGTAAAATATGTATTGCTCAGTTCCCTAAAGTTTTTCAAGGGGATTTACAAACACCCGCTCATCTGGTTTCAAGTATATTGAATACAGTAGGACTGGCACCTGATCCAGGTTCTACTAATTATAACTCAGGTTGAGTCAGTACTTGTCTCAGCCTTTGTTTCCTCAAATTAAAGGAGACAGCTTTATAGGTATCTTTGAAAATCCTTTCCTTTAACATTTCTAGGCTGGTAATCACCACTGATCTGTTTATGCTTCTAAATTTGTAGAGAAATATTTGATTAGCTCTTCCTATGAAATGGAGGGGTTGGCATATGGGATTTTTACTAAAACTTTTTCTCATGTTTTCCCTTTGACTATGGAGTTTGAGGAGCTACAGGCATTGCAGGCTTCCAGTTAATACAAGGGACTATGATGCTTCTACCCACCTTCTCTGAATGCGTTCAATTAAAACATGCTATGCGCTCCATTTGCTGTGGCTTTTCCACTGGATTGACTACCTATCCCCTAGCTTTAACAATCATCTTGTCTTTGTGTGAATACTTTATGAGAGCATGGGACAAGCAGACCTTGGGCATTGTGCTAGGACCTAAACACTTTCTAATTAGACTCTACTTACTTTATTTTTTGTAATTATTTTTGTTAATTTTTTTAAAGATTTTATTTATTTATTTGTTTGAGAGAGAGAGAGAGAGAGAGCAGGATAGGAGCAGAGAATCTCAAGCAGACTCCGTGCTGAGCACAGAGCCTGAGCTCGATCTCACGACCCCAAGATCATGGCCTGAGCTGAAACCAAGAGTTGGACACTCAACCGACTGAGCCACCCTGGTGCCCCTCTATTTACTTTAAATTAAAGCTTTTGTGGACTATTAAAATTTGGACAAATAAAAGCTGAATTCCCTATGATAGAGAGAGAGTAATATCACTACCTACTATCTGACTTCTATGGAATACTGTCACCACGTACAAGTATCCCCTTTTCCCTCTGCATATCCAGTTCCGTTGCTCTTTTCAATGCTCTGTCCAAATCTTTCTGTTGCCCTGAGTTTTCTTTAGTTTTTGTTGTTGTTGTGTTTTCCTTTTCTCCACGTTCACACAAATCTTAACTGCCTTTCTTCCTCTCCTTGTTCTTTTGTCTTGTTTTGAAAGTAACGCTTAACCAGAGACTTACCACATGCTTGTTCGTGTGTACCTGGTAGGGGTGTGGTTATATAATAGATCATAGCTTCCTGAGTCATGAAACGCTGGACTTGAATCTCAGCTCTAACATTCACTAAGGGACTTTGGGCAAGTTACACAACCTCACAGACCGTGTCGTTCCTTCTGTAAAATAGGGAAATAATTCCTTTGCAGGCTTGTTTTATGGCTTAAATTAGATATTCACCATATAAAATGCCTTGCTTTAATAAGTGTTCGGTTTCATTTCTAACCTTCCCACCCCTAGTTGATTATTGTCTTATAAAGTTTTGGTTGAACAAGAGATATTGGCAACACTGAAAGCCTTTTGGAAAGTCAAGTGTCACAAATTTAGCATAAATCAAACACTTGGCCCAAAGTTGGGGTTCAGTTTCTAAAAATTCTGCTAAATAAGTTTGCCACATTAAATCAGGTTACTCTCCTGCTTTGTTGTTGTCGTTTTGATTTTGGGGTTTTTTTGTTTTTTGTTTTTTGTTTTGCTATAGTGACTTTTCCCCATCTGTACCTAACACATTTTAGTTAGTTTCTTGTTGTTAATATTCAAACTCCCAATTCAACACCTTTATTCTGTTTAAAACTAAGCTGGCTGTGGTTGGGTCATTATTAACTGGACTAGGAAGTTGGCAGAATGCAGAGTGCTCTGTATTTATTAGCAGGGGTGTGAACTGCCAACCTTACAAGGAATGTGGCATGTGCAAAGTATAATTATAGTCTTGTTCTGATAGATTCTAATGGAGTGTAACTACATATTGCTCACCTAGTGTTCTGATGTTAATTACATTCCCCTTTGCTAGAGGCTACTAAGTTCCCCCAAATGGCCAAAGACAGTGTCTGGCTAAAAAAAAAAAACAGAATAGTTGCAAGTAGTAAATATCTACATTTACCTACTTTAAGGACTTCACTTGGATGCTATTCATAGGTGGTAATCAGTCCTGAAGTTTGACCCACTGAGAGCTTAAATCTCCAAGTGGTCAAAATAATATGATAAACATGGTCTTATCAGCACATTAAACTCTATTTGTTCTAATTCCAGCTGTGAGGATTATGTATTATATTGTTCAAGGGCACATTTCCTTGCTTACAGGAGCAGAGGATGCTCTTTTAAACTGTGTAACAGTGGCAAATGGCTAAATCTCCTTCATGGCCAGAAAGTTTAGTCTTTAAATATTTTATATCCTCAGTCACAAAGGACCATCTTCCTTGTCAAGAGATTAGAAAACCGCAAAAGATTCTGTTTTGGGAAATTATTTATTTCCTTGTGTTTGAGACAACTAGCTGAGGTTTTTGATTAAGCCATGCCTATGACAGTTTGATATACACTCTTGGTATTCATTTTGTGTTGTTGCCCAGTTTATAACAATATAATATTAATAGAAAAATAATGTTATTGAATAAAAATTTAATTACAGATAAGGAGATAATATTTACACTACAACAAGATTCCTACAATTTGCCAAGAAATAACTAAAATGCCCAAAAGAAAAGTGATCAAAGAATGAAAATAGACAATTAACAGAGACGAAAATGTAATAGTCATCAGACAAATAATATCTTATTTGTCTACATTCAGTATTGATCATGGGCTTACAAAGTACCAATGAGATATCACTTTGACCCACCAGAGCAGCGTTTAAAAAAAGAGAGAAGAGAGAAAGAGAGAGAGAGAGATAAGATCTATTGCTGGTAAGGATATGAAGAAAAGTATTCTCTCATGAATTTCTTTTGGAAATGCAAACTTTTTACAAAAGTATGAAAAACAACACTTAATAGAATTAAAAATATCTTTTTTTAGAAAAGATTTTATTTATTCATTTGAGAGAGAGAGACAGAGGAGGAACAGGAAGAGGGGCAGAAGGAGAGGGAGAAGCAGACTCCCTGCTGAGCAGGGAGCCTGACTCGAGGTCCTATCCCAGGACCCCAAGATCATGACCTGAGCCAAAGTGAGATGCTTAGCCAACTGAGCCACCCAGGCGCCCCTAGAATTAAAAATATCTTTAAGTCCAATAAGCTCACTCCTAGAAATCTATCCTAAAGTGATAAAGGCCCTAGTCAAAGGCTTTATGCATATGCATGTTTATCAAAGCATGTCCATAGTAGAAATAAGTAACCACAAACAAATGACTATCAGTATGAGAGTGACTGAATAAACTATGTACAACCACAATATTGAATATCATATAGACATTAAAAAGAAAAATAAAGTTATATCATTTGATATGGATCAATTTCTTTTAGTTATTACTGAATAAGCAACATAAAACACAATTATAATATTCCATTTAAAATAAATTTTAAAATAAATATGCATATTTACACAGATGATTATGTACATTACATTTTCACTTTGTATGAATATTTGTAAAATGTACAACTTCTAACAGTAGTATTTGTATATGGTTAAATGAGCTGGTAGCAAAGTATAGAAAAAAGCAAGACTGAACACCATGTTTTTATTTATTTATTTATTTTTTAATATTTTATTTATTAGAGAGCGAGACACAGAGAGAGGGAACACAAGCAGGTGGTAAAAGGGAGAAGTAGGCCTCCCACAGAGCAGGGAGCCCAATGCAGGGCTCAATCCCAGGAGTCTGGGATCACGACCTGAGCTTAACAGCTGAGCCACCTAGGCGCCCCTGAACACCATGTTTTTAAAAGGGGTTGTCTGAGACAAACCATAAGAGACTCTTAATCTCAGGATACAAACTGAGGGTTGCTGGAGTGGTGGGGGGTGGGAGGGATGGGGTGGCTGTGTGATAGACATTGGGGAGGGTACGTACTATGGTGAGCGCTGTGAATTGTGTAAGACTGAAGAATCACAGACCTGTACCCCTGAAACAAATAATACATTATATATTAATAAAAAAATTAAAGAAAAAAAAAGAGTTCTTTATACTGTTTTTTAAAAAAAACATGGGTTGTCTGTGGGATGGGGTGAGGGAAGGTGGAAGTGGGTGGGGGAGTGGAAAAGAAGGAAGTGTGGAGTAAACAAAGAAAAAATACTACAATCAGATAAAAACAACGTGTAATAGACACTATGTCAATAACACATATGTGAGTACTTACATGTTTACAAAATTAGAAAAAAAAGAGGGCGTTAACCCATATCTATTGATATGATATGTATATGCTATATTCTCAAGTTAGTAAAACTAAGTTATTCAAAATTCAAGACAGTGGTTCTCTCTTGGGAGCACTGTGGCATTGAGTCGGGATAAGAGGTAGGAAATGTAATTGAAGAAGGGTACCTATGGTTTCCAAAGCTTTTAACAGTTGTTACAATATTAATTTTAATATCTTATGTATACGTGCGACATAATGGTTTGTCTATGTGAAATGTAACATAATATTAAAATGCAGTTTTTCGTGTAATATAAAAACAAGCAGCTAAGTGATGTATATGCATGATTTTTTAAAAAATAAAAATGAGCAAACAGAAACCTAAAACTTCTTAAAACACACACACGCACACACAGAGTTTCAGAAGTTACATGTATTCCAGGCTTCTAGTTAATATGCAATTCAAGAGCATGGAGAAATTGTGGAAGGAATCTGGCAAGGATTTTTTTTTTTTAAGATTTTATTTATTTATTTGATAGAGCGAGAGAGCACAAGCAGGAGGAACAGTAGAGGGAGAGGGAGAAGCAGTCTCCCTGCCAAGCAGAGAGCCCGCTCGATCCCAGGACTCTGGGATCATGACCTGAGCAGAAGGCAGACGCTTAACCATCTCAGCCACCCAGGCACCCATCTGGCAAGGATTTTAATACTGAATGGAGTTTGGGAATGAAGTAGAATGGGATTTAATGAAGGGAAAGAAATGCTGTTGTTTTGCCTTCGTACACTTTTGTATCGTATTATCTCCTTTGTGTAACAAGCATTATTCATACCACGGTTGCAATTTGGAAGAAAAAACACAACTTTAAGGGAGAGCATTACAAAAAAATTTTTAAAAAAAGAGGGAAATGTATGTAATAGGAAAGACGAGGTTGAAACACAGCTTAAAATATTTTTCAAACTTCAATTTCAGCTCAGAAATCCCCTCTTTCTGACAGCCTTCCTTGTATTTTCCCTCTTTTCCTCTGATCAGTATAGATTAATCCTTATCACTCACTGCGTTGCTGGGTCAACCAATGTAATTATTGGAATTATAATAACCTGTTTGTTTCCTTCACTAGAATTGGGATTCCAGTGTTTTATATCTTACTTGTTCCTAGCTTCTAGCCTAATGCCAGAGTCCCTGCAGGAACACAATAAATTCCTGAGGACTTTCATATCACTTATAAATCAGTGAACTTGCTATTTCCTGAACCAGTTCAATTAACCCTATTCCATCCACAAGCAACCTCCTTAAATCAGACCACTAATCAGTGGAATCTATCTGGAAGATAAAAAGTCAGAGTGATGAGGAGTGCCTGGGTGGCTCAGTTAAGCATCCAACTCCTGATTTGGGCTCAGGTCATGATCTCATGGGTTGTGAGATTGAGCCCCACTTTGGGCTCCGTGCTCAGTGGAGAGTCTGCTTGAGATTCTCTCTTTCCCTCTCCCTCTGCCTACCCGCCTTGCTCTTTCTTTCTCTCTCAAATAAATAAATATTCTTAAAAAAAGCATCAGATTGGTGAATAGGTCTTAAAAGCTAAAAATATACTCCTACTATTAGAAAAAGCCATGAAAATAAATAACTCCTGCTGAACGTAATAGT
Source organism: Callorhinus ursinus (assembly GCF_003265705.2). NCBI lineage: Eukaryota > Metazoa > Chordata > Mammalia > Carnivora > Otariidae > Callorhinus > Callorhinus ursinus. Next base: position 2,064,357 of record NW_027397114.1, read on the forward strand.
GAGTTATATATATGGGGAGAATATATGGATATATACCATAACATGCATGGCAATGTCAAATATACTTCTTAGATATGTTAATATCATTATATGCAAGATGATAATTTCAGCAAAACATTTTTGCTTATGACAGATATTTTTCTACATTATCTCATTCAAATCAGTGCACTATTATTATCTTGATTTGACATATAAGAAAACCTAGGCAAAGACAGGTTAACTAACTTGTTAAAGATTATCAAGCCAGAAAATATCAGAACTCAGAATTTAATTCAGGTAGCCTCAGGGTCTATGCAATGTTACTTCTAAATATGAGAAATGGATTTTAATGGTTAAAAAAATACTTTTTAGTTTTCCTCTATGTATAAATAATAAGCTTAATTTATAAAACATCTTATTTAAACATTTCTATATATAACATTTCAAAAGGTTTATGTTAATTGGAAGAAATCTGTCACTTTTATAAGTTGAATAAAGGCAAAGAGTTTTTTAATTGAAAATGTTTTTAAGAATTCCTCTTATAGAAACTTTCCCTCAAACTAGGATTTTCTTCTATGACCTCTCTGACGTCATTAGTCACCACTCAAAGAGTTCCAGTCAAGGCACTTGGACCTGCCCTCCCTACCCTGTGTTCAGTGTCATCTTTTTTTTAAAGATTTATTTATTTATTTTGGTGGGGGGGCAGAGGGAGATGGGGAAAAGAATCTCAAGCAGACTCCCTGCTAAGCATGGAGCCCAAGGCAGGGCTTGATCTCATAACCCTGAGATCATGACCTGAAATGAAATCAAGAGTCAGATGCTTAACCGACTGAGCCACTCAGGGACCCCTCAATGTCATCTTTGTATTCCAATCATTTTATTTTATCAAAAGTTTACTGGCAATACAAATGCTTCTTAAAATATGTTTATGAGCAGTTTAGCCTATTTGTCCTACTTCTGTATATGCATTTGCCCTACCCTACAAATGTGGTATTATGCCAGTCTTTAAAGCCCAGAAAATAGGTGAAAACAAGTCGCCGGCAATAACCCATGTTTCAGGTTGTCCATTCACTTGCTCACCTTACCCTTTGCTCCTTATTCTTCTCTCCTCAGCTCTTTGAGCCCCATGCCTGGCCTAAAAAAAAAAAAAAAAAAGATAGGACACTTTAGAATTCCAATAATAAATTCTACATGGTAGATCTTGAGTTAATTACATGATGCTCATATCAAGTGTTTCTATACTAATTTCCTCAGGTAGTCAAAGTGTATCTTACATTTTTCAAACACTTAACCATGAAGGTCACATTTTTCTGAATGTGGTCTACTTTTTCAGTAACCTTCAAATTCAGAGCAGCAGAGAACACAGCTTTCTTTTCTTCTTTTTTTTAAAGATTTTATTTATTTACTTGAGAGAGATAGAGAGAACGAGTGGTGGGGAGTGGCAGAGGGAAAGAGAAAGAGAAGCAGAATCCCTGCCGAGCAGAAAGCCTGATGTGGGGCTCGATCCCAGGACCGAGAAATCATGACCTGAGCTGAAGTCAGCTTAGCTGACTGAACCACCCAGGCGCCCGAGAACACGGTTTTCAAGGCAGTCTGACCAGTGCAGTGCAGTGGGATGACTATCTCCCTTCCTTACAGACAGAATCCACATGAGGAGTCCTGTTACATGACTGCCTCACAGAGGGTACTGTTGGTGTTATCCTCATTTTTCATTTGTTTGTTTATCACATTCTATTACCTGCTTTTTTGTTAAGTCATCTCTATGAGGAAAATGAGGCTCCAACTCACAACCCTGAGATCAAGACTCCCATGCTCTACTAACACCCCTCTATCACCTGCTTTTTTAAAAAGATTTTATTTATTTATTTAAGAGAGAGAGAATGAGAGAGAGCACATGAGAGGGGGTAGGGTCAGAGGGAGAAGCAGACTCCTTGCCAAGCAGGGAGCCCGATGCGGGACTCGATCACAGGACTCCAGGATCCTGACCTGAGCCGAAGGCAGTCGCTTAACCAACTGAGCCACCCAGGCGTCCTATCACCTGCTTTTAACCCAGATCTATCCCAGCTTCTTCCTAGACAGCTATTTTTAAAGGACAAAATTAAAATATTTTTTAATACACTCTTCCAAATCTTTTCTTCAGTTACACCAGATAATAAATATTGAGATCTCTGATCATCATTATATGTCTCTGTTATACCTGACACTATACAGACAGCATCTGTGTGTTTGATAAGCTTGCCTTCTGTGGTCCCTGATGTCACTGATAAGCAAGTTGACTGGGATGCAAATAGAACTCACTGAGGGTGATTGTTCAGGCTACTTACTTACGTCATTTTTTATTCATTCATTCACTTATTCACTCAGTATACATTTTTTGAAAGCCAGTTATGTATGAGAGAGTGTGTTACGTTTCAGGAACATAGAACATAAGTCCCATATCCCCAAGGAATTCACAAATGAATGGGATACAAAGGAACTAAATATTATGATATGGATAAAAAGTAGCTAAGACAGTGTAAAGGAGGCATTTCTAGAGAGAAGAGATTGATCGTGTTTTTCTCTTTCCAGCAACATAGTGCCTGACACAGAGAAAGCACCAAACACACATTTTATGAATGAACACCTACTGTCCTTAACTAAACAACATGTCATTTGATTAGGGAATTTTCTTCTGTCCCTCACATTTTTTTTAAAGATTTTATTTATTTATTTGACACAGGGAGAGAGACAGCTAGAGAGGGAACACAAGCAGGGGGAGTGGGAGAGGGAGAAGACGGCTCCTGGCCAAGCAGGGAGCCTGAGATGGGGCTCGATCTCAGGACCCTGGGATCATGACCTGAGCCGAAGGCAGACGCTTAATGACTGAGACACCCAGGCACCCCCCTCACATTTTTTAAGCAATGATAAGCAAACATTCCTACCACATATGGTGGGGAATGTACCATCCCTTTGCCAAAAACTGCTGTTAAAATATCATCAACTATGGTCAAGTAAACCAAAATTTAGTTTTTTAACACCTACTGCGTGCTCCACATATCTATATTCAATTTCCTCCTTTCTTTGCCAAAGGCGGGAAAAGGCATAAAACACCACCTGTGCTCCAAGATCTTCACATTTCTATCCCAAACTTCAAAATGATAAAGGACACATTCCCAGAAGATTCTTTTACTTGTGTTGCCCTAGAATGATTTCTTCACACTTTGTATCAGTCAAGACTTTTAAGTACAAACAACAGAAACCAGCTTTGGCTGATTTAAGAATAAAATGAATTCATTAAAATGATAGTGCATGCATTACCAAACTGAGGGGACAGCTTTAGAACCAAGCTTTACAAATGGACACAGCAGTGGAAGCCAGGTATTGACCAGAGCCATGGCCAAAATCATGCCACAAAAGTGGTAGAGTCAAGACAGCACAACAACTCCTGCTGAGCAGCAGACAGATCCCAATGTTTGCACCAAGCACTTCCACTGAACACTCGATTTGTTGTTGCTTCCATCTACTAAAACCCTTACTAGGATGGACCCCTTTGATTGGCCAAACCTGGGTCATGTGTCTATCTATAGCTTTGTAGCAGGAGGCTGAGATAAATGCAGTCTCTTCCACCCAAAAAGGCTTATAATAGAAGGGTTTTTCAAACATGAAACATGCTGGATAGTCCAAGGTGGGGAAAGCAAAAGAAAAATGTCTGATAACCTACTTGTACTAAGTGAAGTATGTGATAAAGAAAAAAGAAGATTATAATTTTTGGCAAATAATACTAGAACAAAACATGGAACAGAACATTCCAGAAAAGCATACTCCCTGGTTATGCTAGCTATCAATATAACCAATGCTGTATATCCCTCTCTCTCCAAAGGGTGTTTCTACATGTCATAAGAGGCATCTTCACACACAAAACACATTCCCTTAAACCTCACAATTCTTGTGAATTTTCTGTATGTTGTGGGAAGTTGTGGAAACTTCATGGGATGAGGTACACATTTATGTTATGAGTAAGTATTCCATTTTCATTGTAGATAATAGAGAGGGCACAATTTTGCAAATAGGAGGAAAAAAATGACACATGATTCTGCCACACCCAACCAACCATAGATACCAGTAATGACTGTCCTAGATGAGTATATCCGTGTACATATTGTGCTTCTATAGTCATAATACAAAGTTTGTATGTATTTGTGTGTAAGTTTATGGCTTATAGCCTTATACAATATGCTGCTTTAATCCTGAATTTCTAAATTAACAACTTATTAACTGAGAAAACATTCTCAATATTAAAGTTTCTGTATTGCTTCTATATGAATATTTCTCCTTTTCTTTTCATTCTCTATCATTTTTTTTAATTGCCCACTCTTGAAATATTTTAATTTGTCTCTGCCTTCTCAGGAAAGAAAAGTTTTTTATCAATATTTTTATCTTGTATGATTTTTGCATACTATCTCTGTACATTTTTATTTTCTTGAGAGGTATTACTCAAAATCAGGTAAAGAAACCAGCTGGCATTTTCACATAATTGGTGAGTTCCTCAGGCAAGAAGACAAATATAGCACATCCCCTGCAGGTTGCCGAAATATTTCCCTCAGTGTTCATACATCCAAGGTATTGAGATGGGCTCTCAACCTTCTTGTTAACCAGTAGCAAACCCTACCTATCACTACTGCAAGGAGTAGCTGAGTTTTGACACCTTGAACCCTTTTGAATTTCTAGGAGGTTGGACTTTCTGGAAAATGCTGCTTTCCCTCCCTTCTCTTCTCTCACTAGGGTGTGTTAAAAAGGACCAACTTGTTTCCTTATATGAAAAGACAGTGAATCAGTTCAAGAACAACTGTTTATAGTCTAGTAGTATGAGGTTGTGTTGCAGCCATAAGATATTCAAACTGGCTGAGCTTCCATTTTCTCATCTACAAAATGGGAATAATAATACAGACCTCTCTGGCTTGCTGCATGTTAACATACACTGGATCCATAGAAACTCACTTCTGAATATTTCCAAAATTTTCTTACCTGTTGTTCACTTTTTAGCTTATATTTACTGTGGGTTCTCCTATACAGCTGATTTTAAAAATAAAGAAAACAATATTTACCTCACCTTTGCCCTATGTTAAGGATACATACAATATATTAAACTGAAATGTATTTGAACCAACACTCTCTCACCAAGTTTTGCCTACACAATAAGCTTTCAAAATATTAGCTGTTTTTCTCCACAAATAGGACATTCAGGATTTGTTTTTTTTTTTTTTCCAATTTTTTAACTTAACAGCCTACTGTTGGATAACCCCTGCAACTTAATAATAGCTATTGTTTGTATAATGTTTTAAGTTTAAAGTTTCATTTAAGCCAGTGCATGATCTCTGCTTTGTGTTTTTCTAACTACAGATTTGTCCTTGTTTCCATAAGTTGGTTAATGAGAAATGGCTTACTTACATTTCTTTGTTGGTTACCTATAGATGTCTTTATGTAACATAGCCGTATACGTAAAAGTAAAAGCAATTAATTTTTTTCATCAAAGTTAATATTAGGAACATAAAAATACTTCCAGGAGAAATGAACTAAGATCCCTACATAATTTAGCTAACTAATTCCTGTGATCAGAGGGGTAAGAACCAGCAGAGCCAAAACTCAAACCCAAGACAGTGTGATTTGAAAATCTGTCCTTTCTCTAATATTTCATGTTGGTTGTCACTGGACACTAAATAGTAAAACAAAATGCCCTTCATAAACTAAATTAGGGCAAAACATCACTACATAATTCTCACACTATTTTAACATGAAAAATAACTACCCTAGAATTTGATGATGGGTATCAAAAGTCTTTCAAACATACTTGTCCTTTGACAATTATCCTGGTGAAAATGCTAATTGAATATAACTGTAAATATATGACCACAGCCAATGTCAGAGTTTTTTTTCTTCAGATTCTTTTTATTATTATGTTATGTTAATCCCCATACATTACATCATTAGTTTTTGTTGTAGTGTTCCATGATTCATTGTTTGCATATAACACCCAGTGCTCCACGCAGAACGTGCCCTCCTTAATACCCATCACCAGGCCAACCCATCCCCCCACCCCCTCCCCTCTAGAGCCCTCAGTTTGTTTCTCAGAGTCCATTGTCTCTCATGGTTCGTCTCCCAATCTCAGAGTTTGTTCATAATACCTCAAGCAGTCATGTCAGCCCTGGAGCTCAGCACTCTTCCACTTCCCATTGTAGCACCTAAATATACTTGCCTTTGCTATGTGGCTATTTGCGTTCACATATTTGGTAGCTTTTTCCTTGACTTTTTGTGAGGGCTTCACCTGATCCATAAGTGCACCCCACAGCAACTCTGCGAAGAAGTGATAGAGGTGATATTGGAAAAGTTGCTGTGACTAACATGTAAATCTGATGCTACTCTAATGCCTAAAACTTTTTGGTGACTTCCAATCAAGTATGGATCAAGATTCTTGCTTATCAGGGTGCCTGGGTGGCTCAGTCAGTTGGGTGTCTGCCTTCGGCTCAGGTCATGATCCAGGAGTCTGGGGATTGAGCCCTGCATGGGGCTCCCTGCTCAGTGGGAAATCTGCTTCTCCCTCTCCCCCTGCCCCTCCTCTCTCTTGCTCACACTCTCTCTCTCAAATAAGTAAATAAATAAAAATAAATTTTAAAAAATGATTCTTGCTTATCTAGACCTACCTATGTCTCTAGCCCTGTAGAACACCACCTGTTGTGTTTTCTGAGTCCCAGCTCTACTGCACCATCAATTCTTAAAATGCACTAATGCTCCTTTCACCTCAAGATATTGGCTCATGCAATGTCTTCTACCTCAGAAAAGCTCCAGCATTCTGCACCCCTTCTACCTTGACGATGCTTTCTTATTCTACAGTTCTCAACCCAGGAATTAATTCTTCTTGGAGAAGTCTCTCTAAATTTGAATTGCAGATAAAACAAATACTTCAGGTAAACAAATACTTCAGGTATTTTAGTATAAATATGTCCCAAATATTGTATATGATGTTTTGTATTTGTGACTGTATCTCAAATTAGAACAGATCTTCCTCATAAATACTTTCTTAGCAACTTCATTTTGAATTTTTGGCCATTGTCATAATTCTAGTCATGTTTTTACATAATTACTTTTTTTCTCCCTACCACTTTGCAAGCTCCATAAGGAAAAGACTATGTCTGTTTTGACCACCATCCTACCCCATGTGCTAGCACAATAAAAGAAGAGTAGAGGGGTTCAATGAATCTTCTAAGAACAAATGAAAAAATTAATAACATAAAAATACATATGTAAAGGTGAAATTGCAAGCTAATGGTGAAATATTTTTAATGGGATGAGAGAGTACATTTGAATTCCTAGAATCATTATTAAAGTAATAGTTTCTGAGAAAAAAAAGAAAAAAGTAAAGTAATAGTTTATTTTAGTTATTATTATTATTACATTAAATATTTGTTGAGTATTCTATTTCAGATACTAGTTAATTTGAATAGCAATAAGTATTTTGTGAACATTATTTCCTTTAATCATCATGACAACTCTATGATGTACATTATTAACACGTTTATAACATTAGAACACTAAGAATTAGAGAGGAAAAGTCATTTCAACAGTCACAAAGTTGATATGTTGCAAACTGGGTTGGAACGTTTGAGTCTAATTCCAAAGCTGGTATATTTAATAACTGTGCTATTTACATGTCATACTCAGATATACTTTTTGCACTAAGTGGTGCTTAACTAGGTTTCCCTACTTAGGGCAGCAGAAACTCCACTCTTTAATACCTATGTAAACACTATCCAACAAAAACAGGAGTGTGTGTGCATCTGTGCATACGCACTTACATACATGTACATATGGTTGCACAGAACTAAAGTTTTGTTTTGTTTACTTAAGAATTTTAGAGAAGCTATCCAAAGTACTTGTTAAGAATAATTGTGGTCATAATCTACAAAAATATTATGTGCAAACATACACCCATACATATATACATGTACATACACACACGCTGGAATATCCACAGCAGGAAAGGATGACTTTGTAAACTTACTATGTACCAGTGAAGTTATAACTCTTGATGACATATAAGGAAAGCCATTTCCAAATAAAAAGACTTTAAGTTTCACATACTTCCCTTTTACCTAAATTTAAGCCAACCCTATTATTTCTGATACAAATTTCCTTAGTACATGTTAACTTAAGGTTAACAACAGTCAATATTATGTTAATTGTTTTTTCCTGCTATGTATCTTGGTTGGAAAAAGATTATTCTAGATTACTTGTACTTTGGTCATTAAAAGAGAGTTATCACCATTTGCCTTGTGAGGAAAATCTAGAAGTGATTGTCAGAGCTCACCACATACACTTTAAAGTTTGTTTCATGTCAATACAAGCCACATGAAACAAAACGCATTTCCTAAGATGAATGGTTAATAGTAGATTTGTATTCCCTAAGACATGAGACTAAGTCAAGGTTATGATCTGGAAATAAAGCAACCGATGATATGGAAGCTCACAAATCCCCTGTTGGGCTACACAGTATCTTGGCATTGATGTGGAATGTTATTTGCCTAAGTGTGCATATGGTATTTATTTAAAGCAATAATAAATAATAGATTCAGAGTTCATCTGTGGTGAAACTGCCAATTTTTTTTTCTATGACTATTTAGTGTATCCTGGTATTAAGAGCGTTTAAACATGTTATTTTATTAAGACTTGGTCTCTTGCTAAATGAGAGTAATTTTAGCTTAGTTCAAATAAATCTTAACCACATTGTTATTTAGTTGTGAAAGAGATGCTAAAAAAAAAAGAGAGAGAGAGAGATCCCAAACCTCTCACTGAGTTGAGGGAATTAAGCTAGTTAAAACCATATGTCTCATAAAAAGAGAACGCCCTGAAGGGTTTCACAGAGAAGAGCACTTCATACGAAGTGCTCTATGCTGTATGCTCTTTCTGTGTTTGGGGGCCTTGTGCTATTCATCCCATGTGACAGTGTGTTCTGGATGCTGTGTGAGACATGGAATTAAGAATGTCTAATAAATATAAATTTTGCTGTCTCAAGGCTCATAATGAAAATGATTATCATTTATGTGAGCACCTACATAAGAATAAACTATTATAGCCAAGATAGAGAAGCTTGATTCTCAGAAAGGCCAATTGCAGAAAGGTATCATTCCACCCTCTTGCTCCTCCTCTTCGGCATCTCTGAAGAGATAGAGAAAATCTTCTTTGATTATGAAATACATCTGAGAAAAAAGCAGCATCGTTTGAATATTTTTTGAAATTTCCTCAAAATTGATTAAAGATAAGGAGAGAAATCCTATAATTTGGGTAAAAACAAAAAAAGAACGTAAATATCTTACCCTAGGAGGCAACAGCTTGGCTGAAAATAGTTGCCTGGTGCCATTTATTTTGCAAGGGGTTGTCTCCATAGCAAGCTGGGACCTGCCCCTTCCAAGGAGAAAAGAGCCCTTAAAGCTGCCATCAGTTGTGAATTAGGTTATAGAGGCATCATTTTAGTTAACACTAGAGACTAACATTCCCCAGTTTCTCTGGGAAAGATCGTTAGATTCAGTACAGCCCAAAAGCTACCCTCAAGTTAGGAAGTGGTTAAGAATTCAGCTTACCCTGCAAAATGTGAGCCCTGTAAAGGCCGGAAGTGACGTCAATTGCCCAAACCTGTAAACACTGGCAATTTTAGGCCCCTGCAGGTAAATATTTACTGCACAACTAGCCAAATTACTTTTGTAGATGTGGAAGTGCAAACACCCATTAGCTGAGAATTTAATGAGTCAGTTCTTCTATCAGTAGAGTAATGATCCACAAATGATGTATTTTAGGCACAATCTTAAGTTTAAAAGCTGAAAGAAATAATTCTGCTGTGGAAGTTCATTAGGATTCTACCAGGTTGAGAATTAGATAACATGGCATGGCTTACACCTTGTTTTTTCACAGAACATTGAATATTTTTATGTATTTAACTTATTTTCTGCCTTCTAAGATATGTGAAATATAAAGTGAAATGTATTAAATTATTAGTTATGCTACTAATTAAATTAACTGTATTAATGTACCAATTGAAAGTCAGTATGATGAATGCCATGTTAATTTTCCAAAGAGGATTCAGTTGTAGTTCATAGGAAAGAAATCTAATTCAGGGTAATGGTGTCAGGAAAATTACCAAGAGAGCGTACATTTAATCATTGGTTTAATAAACAAAACAATGGTGTCCTGGGATCAAGCCCCGCATCAGGCTTCTGGCTCGGCGGGGAGGCTGCTTCTCCCTGGGGCGCCTTGGTGGCTCAGATGGTTAATAAACAAAACAAAACAAAAACCCCCCAAAACAAATCCTTTTAAGAAGGTTTAACATGTTTCCAGCAAGGGAAACAGTACAGGCCAAGTCATGAAAAGGAAAATACAATGAAATGCAAGCAGCAGAATATGGTTAAACCCAAACCCAATAATATCCATGTTATGGACTGAATGTTTGTGGTCCCCCTCAAAATTCGTACATTGAAACCCTTACCCCCCCGGGATAGTATGAGGAAGTCAGGCCTTTGGAAGGTAATTAGGATTAGCTGAGGTCATGAGGGTGGAACCTCTGTGAATGGGATTAGTGCCCCTGTAAGAATCCCAAGAGAGAGCTTGCTTCTCTCTGCTCTCTGCCATTTGAGGATACAAGGAGAAAAACGGCCACCTGTAACATAGAAGAGGGCTTTCACCAGAACCCAACCATGCTGGCACACTGATCTTGGACTTCTAGCTTCCAGAACTGTGAGAAGTTTCTGTTGTTTAAAGTCACCCAGTCTGTGGTATTCTTTTATAGCCTGAATCAACCAACACAATCCATGAGTTCTTGATATTTATGAATAATATTTTGTATAGAGTAACTTGTTGCATGTTGTTTTGTTTCTCTTTGTAGATTTTAGTATTTTTGCTTAATGACTGTACTGGCAGAAAAGGCAGATTATAAATGTTTAAAAACAGAAAACATGTATTGGATAGCCAAGATACACACATTTATGCATGAACTCCTATTTTTCCATTGATTCAAAAGCAAATCTTCATTAGTGATGCCTAATGCAGGTACATAGCATAAGTGATATATCTGTTTATTCTTTTCTTTGAGATAGGTAATTTTGACTTTGTATATTTATCATAGAGTGACCGTGCCTTTATATGTTATGAGGTTTCTTTTTTCCTTTTGCCTTTCAGCTAAAGTGAAATATCTATATTTTCTGCATTACTTCTCTTATCTATCACATTTCAACATGTTTAGATTTATGTGGGCAGTTTTCTGCCTTTATGTTCTGAATATATTTTTAAACTTACAAATGAGTATCTATTGGCACTTATAAAAGTAACTAACATAGTGTTGTTATTATTATACAGTAGAAACTCAGAATTTAGTTCACTGACCGTCTCTAATAATGCAATGAATTATACTTAGGGTAAAAGTTCTTCCTTAAAGGAAGAATCTTGCAGTCACATTAAAGTGTCTTAAGTGTGTGTGTGTGTGTGTGTGTGTGTGTGTGTGTGTGAATTCATATATTTTCTTCTCAAAATCAATATGGATGATATATTCTTTGAATACTTATTTATTCATTTTAGTTATGAAATACTTGTAGATATTAGCTAGTACAGTAGATCCCCCCCATCTGTGGGAGATATGTTCCAAGACCCCCAGTGGATGTCTAGAACCCTGGATAGTCCTGAACCCTACATATACTACATCGTTTCCTATACATACATACCTATGATAAAGTTTAATTTATCCATTAGGAGCAGTAAGAGATTCACAACAACAACTATAATAAAATAGAACAACTAGAACAATATACTGTAATTATGTGAATGTGGTCTCTCTCTCTCTCTCTCTTTAGAAATATCTTCCTATACCGCACTCTCCCTTCTTCTTGTGATGGTGTGAGATGATAAAATGCCTACGTGATGAGAGGAGGTGAGGGGAGTGACACAGGCATGTGACATAGCATTAGCTGCTATGTACCTTCCTACAGTTTGTCAGAGAAAGAGTATCATCAGCTTCCGGACCCTGGCGACCACGGAAAGCAAAACCACAGATGGGGGTGGGGGGCACGCTACTGTATCCATTTCACTACAAATCAGGCACTGTATTAAGGTTAGAAAGAAAAAGGTGAGTAAACAAGTCACTATCCTGAAGGAGCTACATGTAATTATTTGGCAGTTGACCGGATTCCAAGTTGAAAAGTTCTTGCTTATGTCAGGATCCTATTCCTGTTTTGCTGAAATAAATTCAGAGCACATTTTTCATAATTGCAGCATAAGTAACAGCTTCCTACCCTCTTGAAAACAAAGCCAAACTCTTTACACTGGCAAGCAAAAGAGTGATGATGTGGCAGGTAGGGGAATAGCAGAGGGCTAGAGAAAGATTTATATTGCTTTTTACTAAATTTGGATAAAAGTTCAATAGGAATTAAACTCTTTTCCTCTGAGTACACTGTGGAGAATTATGAAAGACAAGGGTAAGCTATGCTGAACTTGGCAGCTTATTTGTTGTTTTATAGATTTCTATTCAGGGAAGGACACAACCAGTGATGCACTTGCCACCGTTTCTCATCTATTTTGTCTTATTTCTGAGTGCGCAGATCCCATTGCATGTATCTTATCGAATTTAAGTTTTATGGTCCTCCAGATTTAGTGGGAATTTGAAAAACAAATTAAGTGGTACTTTTCAGTTTCAACCAACAAGAGGGAACATATTAGGAGTTTGATATACATGTCCTGCCCTGTTCAAAATTATCTTTTAGTATCAGTCAGTAGTTTTCAACCAAGGGTCATTTTATCTCCCAGGGGCCATTTGGCACCGTCTGAAGACATTTTTCGTTGTTACCATGGGGGATGTTGCTGGCCTCTAGTGGGCAGAGGCCTGGGATGCTGTTAAACATCCTCCAGCACACAGGCCAGTTGATTCTCAACAAAGCATTATCCGCCACACTGTCAATAGAGCCAAGTGAAGAAATTGACATCGATGAGACCTCTGAGGGACAAGGAAGTGCATCACCTGTGTTTCTGAGTCAGTTCAAAATGAATGGCGTTTCCCGTCCCCTTCTTTTACTTTTTATTAACTCTTCCTCTTTAGTTGTGGACTATTTATCATAGACTACTAGAAAATCTAGTATAAATGTAGAGTATGTGGAGACACTAATTTATGGTGATAAAAGGTACAGTATTAACAGCAATACTTCTAAAATCAGACAGAACTAAAGTTGAGATCTAGCTCTGCTATTCATTGACCTTGTGCCCATGGTTAGAGTACATTCCTATATCTGAGTTCTCTTAGCTTTTAAAATGTCTGCTATAAAACTTATCCCATTGGGTTTTGTAAAAATTAATTGAAACAGAATATGTTTCAATATGATGGAATAACTTGTAGCAGACCAACACCCTCACCACAAGAACAACTAGCAAAGCTGAATAAAAATATATACTTTTGAATGTATTAGAAAGCTGCTCAGTGGGTTAGGGGTTGAAAGGCCAAGATCTCTGAGAAAAAGTAATTTATTAAGGGGAGCCCTGAATTGTGCATGCTGATTTTCTCTCTGGGGTAGTCAGTGAATTAATTACACAATGGCATAAGATTCAGAATCCAGGCAAAAACCAGCAGAACTTTGGATAATTTCACAAGATAGAAATTGGAAGATAGAAATTGGAATTCGGGGCTTTCAAGGCAGGTAGGACTTGAAGGAAGTGAGGCAGAGAAGCAAGACAGACACTCTAAGTTTGCCCATGAGGCATTGTCATATGTAAGATACAGTGTGAGGGCTTAAGAGATCCCGTAGAAAGGGGCTGAAAGTCTAAACAGAAGTTTTAATAGTCTTATGCTCCTGCAGAGAGAAAACGTGGAGTTCAGACTTGCCAAGGAAGAGGGATTTGGTAGGTTAAATATTCCCTAAATGCTGCACCCTAGAAACAAGGGAGAGCAAGAGTTGGACTGAACCTTCCAAGGTCTGTGTCTGTGGCTCAGAACAGATTATTGGAACCTGTGCAAGGGGTCGAATATGTGTGTGTGTGTGTATATATATATATATTTTTTTTTTCCTCTATCTCTGTCCACTGAGAGGACCTAGGAGCAGCGACATCCCAATGTCAGTGACCACACAGCATGCCTGCATTGTTGATTTCCTTCAAGGATCTTAGAAGTTTATAGAGAAATGATTTGTGGTAGGACAAAGGCAGGAAAGTACAAGATCTTATGCTAGAAAGTAGGTGAGTCCTCAACGAAAAAGACAAAAAATCAGCTTGAAAGGAACTCCACTTAATACATCTGAGAAAATTTGAACATTGGCATAAGCAATGATGATATCAGATTATAACCCAGTGAACAAAATTGGACTCAAAAAGTTTACAATGTTATAAATAAGTGGATAAGTAAAGTAAGTAAATAAATGGTAAAGTAAATGGGGAAAAGACATTTTTCTGTACAAAAGAATGAAACTATAAATGTAATAAGAATGGTCAAGTTAGAAAAATCACAATTTGGCAAATATCACAGAAATAATTAGTTTAGCCAGAAACATTGACAGTCAAATGAGTAGGCAAAAGTCTGTAAAAGTAAGTAAATTAGTAGGTAAAAATCTGATAAGGAATGGAATTTTTAGAGTCTCAGAATACCTCCCCACAAAGTACTTATTAGTTGCAAAAAAAAAAAAGAGTAGTTTTACTGTGGATAAACCTTTTAATTACCTTTAATTAAGTGATTAAAATTAATATTATCAGAAATAAGACAAATCAAAATTGTGTACTAGTAGAGAAATAAGTGACAATGAGAAGAACACAGCATTGGTTTTATGATGTAATTGTTGAGAACCTATAACTCAAATCTGAAGCATATAAATTCTACCTGAGGGACATTCTTCAAGATAACTGGCTGATCATTTTCAAAAGTGATGAGGTCATGTAAGTCAAGCAAATTTAGGAAAAATTCAAACACCTAGAATTAGAAGATATATGTACATTGTATCTTAATGTATATAAAACTGCTACATAGAAATCCTCATAAGTTACTGAAAGAGGGGGGAAATTTTTAACAGACTGTGGTATCAATCATGCCCACAGATTGGAAGATTCAACATTGTGAAGTTGTTAATCACCCTTCCCCATTTCTTTGTAGATTCACTAAAAACCCTTCAAAGTCCTAGCATTGATAATTTATCAATACTGACAAGCTGATTCTAAAATTTTAACATAAAGGGCCAAGAATGGAAAGACCATCTTGAAAAAGAACAAAACTAGACTGTTTGTGTGAGCAGGTATTGACATTCATTTATAAAACAACAATAAAGACAGCGGTCTTGGCACAAGAATAGACCAACAGAATAAAAGAGAGCCCAGAAACAGAACATGCATACACAAACTTTTGATTTGTCACTAATATAAAACTGAAGGACAGAGAAAGAATGACCTTTCCAATACCTCCCTATAAATATCAACCTATATTTTTCCATATCCATATAATAATAAATCAGGGAGTATGTAAAAGTTTTACACCATATACAAAAAACAATTCCTATTGTACATTTAAATCATAAAAGGTAAAAGATGTTAAAAGAAAAAAGAAGATAGTAGGAAGGGAGACATGAAGGGGGGGAAATCGGTGGGAAAGACAAACCATGAGAGACTATGGACTCTGAGAAATAAACTGAGGGTTCTAGAGGGGAGGGGGTTGGGGGGATGGGTTAGCCTGGTGATGGGTATTAAAGAGGGCATGTACTGACTGGAGCACTGGGTGTTATACACAAACAATGAATCATGGAACACTACATGAAAAACTAAAGTGTAATGTACGGTGATTAATATAACAATAAAAATATTTAAAGATAAAAAAACAACGAATGATGTAATGTATGGTGATTAACATAACATAATAAAATAAAAAAATATTCCAGGCAGAAAGCCATTATAAAAATAAATAAATAATTAATTAATTAAAAAATAAAAAATTTTTAAAAAAGTAAAAGAATAAAGCTTTGATAAAGTATTAGAATATCTCCATGAGGGGTGCCTGGGTGGCTCAGTTGGTTAAGCGACTGCCTTCGGCTCAGGTCATGATCCTGGAGTCCCTGGATCGAGTCCTACATCAGGCTCCCTGCTTACAGGGAGTCTGCTTCTCCCTCTGACCCTCCCCCTTCTCATGTGCTCTCTCTCTCTCTCTTTCTCTCTCAAATAAATAAATAGAATCTTAAAAAAAAAAAGAATATCTCCATGATCTCCATCATTAGCCATCAGGGAAATTCAAATCAAAACCACATTGAGATAGCACCTTATACCAGTTAGAATGGTAAAAATTGACAAGGCAAGAAACAACAAATGTTGGAGAGGTTGTGGAGAAAAGGGAGCCCTCTTACACTGTTGGTGGGAATGCAAGTTGGTACAGCCACTTTGGAAAACAGTGTGGAGGTGCCTCAAAAAATTAAAAATAGAGCTACCCTATGACCAGCAATTGCACTACTGGGTATTACCCCAAAGACACAGATGTGAAAAGAAGGGCCGTATGCACCCCAATGTTCATAGCAGCAATGTCCGCAATAGTCAAACTGTGGAAAGAGCCGAGATGCCCTTCAACAGATGAATGGATAAAGATGTGGTCCATATATAAATGGAATATTACTCAGCCATCAGAAAGGATGAATACCCAACTTTTGCATCAACATGGATGGGACTGGAGGAGATTATGCTAAGTGAAATAAGTCAAGCAGAGAAAGTTGATTATCATATGGTTTCACTTACTTGTGGAACATAAGGAAGAGCATGGAGGACATTAGGGGAAGGAAGGGAAAAATGAAAGGGGGGGAATCGGAGAGTGAGACAAACCACGAGAGACTATGGACTCCGAGAAACAAACTGAGGGTTTTAGAGGGGAGGGGGTGGGGGGACGGGTTAGCCTGGTGATGGGTATTAAGGAGGTCACATACTGCATGGAGCACTGGGTGCTACATGAAAACAGTGAATCGTGGATCACCACATCAAAAACTAATGATGTATTGTATGGTGACTAACATAACATAAAAAAATATATATATATCTCCAGGTAAAGACATCTTTATCAGGACACAATTCAGAGCCATAATACCAAAATATGAAAAAATTTAACTACATTTAACTAAGAATTCCTATGTATTAAAATATAACATTTAAAGAATAGAAAGCCATAGAGTATACATATATATGTGTATATGGAATATATATGAATATATATACATATGGAAACGGAAACATGTTAATAACTTGAACAGGCTACACTTCAAAAAAGGGATAGAACTTCTCAACCCTTGATATATAAAGGTAAATAGTACCAAAGGTTGATGTCCCACCAATGGTGGAAGTGTAAATTGCTACAACCATTTAGAAATCTCTTAATGGTATCTACTAAAGTTGAACATGTATGAATGTTCATAACAACATTACTACTTTAAGCCAAAATTGTAGAAACACTCAAATGTTCATCACTTAGGAGTGTGGACAAGTCACCTATGTAGTATTTATTCAGTGAAATACTAGAAGAAATAAGAATTTAAAATTATGTCTAAACACAAAAACATGAATGAATTTCTTAAGCACAATGTTGAATGAAAAATAAATTCAATCACACAATCATATATCATATAAATTCTATGGTGATCACAAAATAATATATAAATTCTACAGTGATTGAAATCAGAAGGGTAGTTACTACAGCAGAGGAGTTAATGATTGGAAGAGAGCATTAAGTTGCTTCAAGGGTGCTACTGAAAAATCATGACCTCTTCACTTTTTCCATGTATTTTTCTGTATATATGCTGTGCTTCAATAACATTTATTCAAAATTAAATGGAATAATTCATTTAATATTTTTAAACCCGTCAATACTGCAATAGTATAGATATTAGACATACTAAATGCCCAATAAGTGGTCATTTTTACTACTATTATTGTATTTCTTCAATTGATATAAAGCAAAACACATATGAATGCACTTCTAGATAAAAGAGCAGATTTTCATAAGATTTGAATGGAGACGTTCTCTTTTATTTTTACTGGTAAGGCAAAGGTTTTGAGCTTTGGTGTTTGATCCCAAAACATAATTTTCTCTTTTGCAAATTTGCGTTTTGTTGGATCATTTAGGGGCAATTGTTTATGGTCTGTTTCCGTATTAACTGGGACTTTAAACTGAACTGCATAATCAGAGAGGAGTAGCTGATTAAATAAGAGCACTCAGTTTGTTGTGATGAATCAAATTTGCAAAACTCCTTTAGGTTTTCAAATGAAAGCTTTCATAACAGTTGACTGCTAATGTTGGCGAGACATTTTCTGTAGAGAAATATCAAAATTACATGATCTCTTTAATTTTTACAAGAAAATGCTCAATAAAATCTCAATTACTTCAGAAATCGTGGAAAGTTCAAGCAAAGCACAGCCTCAAGTGAAAAATAAAAGTTAATTTAAGTATTCCTTTGATTTGTCTATTTGGATAAGATAGACTCTCTGTATCTGTCTGGAATTCTAATAGATGAGAAGAGTGTATAGTTTTAAATTGTTGGGAGATCATTTACCAGTGCACTTTAAGAAGTTACCTACCAATAAGGCAGCTGTTACATGCTCCCAGACCAAACTGCTGATTTGTTTATAAGCCAATGAAACTGTAAAATCTAACAAAACCAAATAGTTTACTTGGTATGTTTGTTAACCAAACTGTTTAAATAAAATTTAGAGGAGAATAATCTTGGGAAGACTATAACAGATAATAGTTGAACCCTCTAAGTTCTGATGTAGAATTACCTCATTCCCTCAATTCTACATAATTCTCCTCTTTAAATGACGGGTTTTTTTTCAAATATAAAATTTGTACACACTTTAAAGATACCTTGAAAAACAGTTAATGATAAAAGCAAGGAAAAATTTCACATTTCATTACACAATGCAACCATTGTTTAGTTTAATGTAATTTCTTTCAGTAAATTCTGGATATGCTTGTAAAACTGAGATTATATGTCATATATAACTTTAAAACTTTGTTTCACTAACTACTATATTAGTGTTTTAAGGATATTATAATTTTCCCTAAATTTTTAATGAGTTAATAGTATTCCATTATATGATTATACAATTATTTTTTGGTGCATTAAATACTATTGTGTATAAAACCTTCTTGGTGTTGCAGTTATGTCCTTATTAAATATTATAGGAAATAAAGTCATTGGATCAAAGTGTATTAAAATTTTGAGTATTTTATTTTTGATGACTTCAAAAATCCTGTAGAGGATCATTTCATAAACTGATCATGGAAATAAGATAGAATGTTGACTTTTGTGTTTCTATATTTAACAAAGGTATTCAGATATTGTGCACAAGGTGTTACCTCTGATCCTTTCTACATATACTGTGTGTACCTGTTTGCTCAAAAGCACATAATTTAAGAAAATTGTTTTTCTTAAACCATTTTCAATTATTCCACTTGTTTTTGGAGTCAAGAACAATATTATATTATAGTTATATTTTGAGATTCTTATCTATTTTGATATTAAAATAAGTAGGTAGCTGGATAGTTGATAGATGATAGTTGGATGGATGGATAGATAGATAGATAAACATGAAGGACAGATGATTGGAATTCCATGCCATCTGGCATTTAGTTAAGTAGACCCATGGAAACCCTGTCTGAGCATGCCAGACAGAAAGATTTTGTGAAGACGAAGAGTGTGGCTCAGTGTTTGCAGATAAACCATAAATAATTAATATTACTGCTCTTCAGTATTAAAATTTTTGATTGATAAGGACCAGTTTATGACATTTGTATACGAAGCTCAAGTATGTGCAATCTTCTATAGGTATAGTAACGGTGAAGGGGGGAGGAGGCATTGGAGAATTTAAACAGGTAATTAATTTGATCGAAGATGCATTTAAAAGAAAAAACCACACTACCAGCAGCGTGGGCTTACCCGCTGGATTTAGTAGCAAGTGAGGGAGTAAGGGTAGAGTGAGTCAGGGGCCATCATCATGGAATTACTGTTCATTTCTTGGCAGTGTATTCTAATTTCAAACAAAACACTCAAGAGGGAACACAGAGACACCTAAATGAGCTGGGATATGTGATACAGCCAGAGTCACTGTTGGGGGAGCACTAACGTAAGAGAAGCTGACTTTTCACAACAACATTTGAGGCATTTGTCTAATAAGTGCCTTGGTTTGGATTCAAGAAGAATTTGTCTTATTTAAAGTCTGTTATACAGTTGGCAGAGCAAGATGGCGGAGGAGTAGGAGACCTGGATTTCGTCTGGTCTCAGGAATTCAGCTGGATAGGGATCAAACCATTCTGAACACCTACGAACTCAATAGGAGATCGAAGACAAGAATAGCAACAACTCTGGAACAGAAAAGCGACCACTTACTGGAAGGTAGGATGTGTGAAGAAGTGAATCCGAGGCGATATTCGGGAGGATAGACGGCGGGGGAGGGGGCCTCCGTCGGCCGCTTCTGGCAAGTGATAGAGCCGTGGAGCACAAAATCGGAACTTTTTACAAGTCGGCTCTGCGGAGGGATGTCACTCCGGTGGCTAAGCGGGGGGTGGAACCCTTATGGGACAGTGTGGTCTCAGGACCCTTGGGGTCACAGAAAGACCGGGGGTGCCTGAGTGCAGCAGAGCTCCCAGGTATTGGAGCAGGGAAGCCAGCTGCAGAGACGGAACCAAGGTGCGGGCTCTCAGCTCTGGATTGCCATAAACTGTGATTAATGACACAGTCGGGCCACTGCTCCTCCAGCAGGGACCCAACAAGCAGCAGATCTGGGGAGACTCACCTTCCTCCCCCAGGAAGACCGGCGCAGGAGCACACCGCAGGGGTCTGCTGGGTTTGGAGACTCCACATGGGGTTGGGTGCCAGAGATAGAAACGCTCGGTCATAGACCAGGTGAGCACGGAGTGCGCCCGGAGACCGGGGAGACGGGAGTGACTGACTGCTTTTCACTGGGGGTGCACTGAGGAGCGGGGCCCTGAGTTCTTGGCTCCTCCAGGCGGAGATTGGGAGGCCACCATTTTCACTCTCATCCTCCAAAACTGTACGGAAAGCTTGCAGGGAACAAAAGCTCCCGAGAGCAAACCCAAGCAGATTGCTTAGCCCGGAGGGCAAGGGCAGGGCAATTCCACCTCCGGCAAAGACATTTGGGAACCACGGCAACAGGCCACTCCCCCAGAAGATCAGCACGAACAGCCAGACAAGAACAAGTTTACTGATCAAGGAGAACGGGAGAACTCCAGCATTAGGGGAATACTGCACATAGAATTCATGGCTTTCTTTACCATGATTCATTAGTTTTTCAAAGTTAGTTTTTTTAAACTGTTTCTTTTAATTTTTCTTTTCCCTTTTTCAACCAACATCTTATCAATCCCTTTTTTAAAAAAAAAAACATTTTTCTTTTTCATTTTTAGAGTCATATTCTATTCCTTCATAGTAGATACCCTTATTTTTGGCATATATATATAAGTTGTTCTCACTTTAAAATTTTGAGATACGGTTTCTTCTAACAGATCAAAATATACCCTAAATCTCTAGTGTATGGCTTTGTTCTAGTCTCCTGCCTGCTCACATTCTCTCCCCTTTTTTTCTTTTTTTTAAATCTTCTTCTTTCTTTTTTCAAACAACTTCTTATCAATTCCTTTCATAAAATCTTTTATAATTTTCATCTTTACAGTCATCTTCCAACCCTTTATTGTATCAACCCTTATTTTATACATATATAAGTCTTTCTTTCTTTAAAATTTTAGGAGGCACTTTCTTCTAACAGACCAAAATGCACCCAAAATATAGTGTGTGGCACTGATCTATGCACTAGCCTGATCATATTTGATCATATTCTCTTTTATTGTTTTGTTTTGTTCTGTTTTTGTTTGTTTATATCTTTTCTTTTTTCTTTTCCCTTTTTTTTCTCTTTTTTCTTTCTTTTCCTTTCTTTGCTACTGGTTTCAGGTCTTTTCTGATTTCTTGAGAGTATATTTGATGGGGACGTTGTTAACATGTAGCATTTTGTTCTCTCATTCATCTATTCTCCTCTGGACAAAAAGAAAACGAAACAAAAATGAAAATGAAAAAATTCACCTCAGCAAAAAGAAGAAGAGGTAGTACCATCTGCCAGGGACCTACTCAATACGGACATTAGAACGATGTCGGACCTAGAGTTCAGAATCATGATTTTAGAGATACTAGCTGGGCTTGAAAAAAGCATGGAAGTTATTAGAGAAACCCTTCCTGGAGAAATAAAAGAACTAAAATCTAACCAAATCGAAAGCAAAAAGGCTATTAATGAAGTGCAATCAAAAATGGGGGCACTAACTACTAGGATAAATGTGGCAGAAGACAGAATAAGCGGTATAGAAGACCAAATGATGGAAAATAAGAAGCTGAGAAAAAGAGAGATAAACAACTACTGGATCATGAGGGCAGAATTCGAGAGATAAGCGATACGATAAGACGAAACAATATTAGAATAATTGGGATCCCAGAAGAAGAAGAAAGAGAGAGGGGCAGAAGGTATATTGGAGCAAATTATAGCAGAGAAATTCCCTAATGTGGGGAAGGAAACAGGCATCAAGATCCAGGAGGCACAGAGAACCCATCTCAAAATCAATAAAAATAGGTCAACACCCAGACATCTAATAGTAAAACTTACGAGTCTCAGAGACAAAGACAAAATCTTGAAAGCAGCTAGGGAGAAGAGATCTGTAACCTATTATATAAGTTTCTAGTGGTAGAAACATTAGATTGGCAACAGACCTATCCACAGAGACCTGGCAGGCCAGAAAGGACTGGCATGATATCTCCAGAGCACTAAATGAGAAAAATATGCAGCCAAGAATACTATATCCAGCTAGGCTGTTATGGAAAATAGAAGGAGAGATAAAAAGCTTCCAGGACAAACAAAAACTAAAGGAATTTGCAAACACGAAACCAGCCCTCCAAGAAATATTGAAAGCAGTCCTCTAAGCAAAGAGAGAGCCCAAAAGCAGCATAGACCAAAAAGGAATACAGACAACATACAGTAACAGTCACCTTACAGGCAATACAATGGCACTAAATTCATATTTTTCAATAGTTACCCTGAATATAAATGGAGTAAATGCCCCAATCACAAGACACAGGCTATCAGATTGTATTAAAAAACAAGACCCATCAATAGGATGTCTGCAAGAGACACATTTTAGGACCAAAGACACCCCCAGATTGAAAGTGAGGGGGTGGAAAATCATTTAACATGCTAAGGGACACCAAAAGAAAGTGGGGTGGCAATCCTAATAACAGACAAATTAGATTTTAAAACAGGACTGTAATAAGAGATGAGGAAGGACATTATATCCTACATAAAGGGTCTATCCAACAAGAGGATCTAACAATTGTAAATATCTATGCCCCTAACATGGCAGCAGCTAATTATATAAGGCAATGAATAACAAAAGCAAAGAAACACGTTGACCACAATACAATAATCCTGGGGGACTTTAACACCCCTCTGACTGAAATGGGCAGATCATCTAAGCAAAAGATCAACAAGGAAATAAAGACTTTAAATGACACATTGGACCAAATGAACTTCACAGACATATTCCGAACATTCCATCCCAAAGCAACAGAATAGACAGTCTTCTCTAGTGCCCATGGAACGTTCTCCAAAATAGATCACATCCTATGTCACAAATCAGGTCTCAACTGGTACCAAAAGATTGGGATAATTCCCTGCATATTTTCAGACCACAGTGCTTTGAACTAGAACTCAATCACAAGACGAAAGTCGGAAAGAACTCAAATACATGGAGGCTAAAGAGCATCCTACTAAAGAATGAATGGGTCAACCAGGAAATTAAAGAAGAAATAAAAAAAATTCATGGAAACCAATGAAAATGAAAACACAACTGTTCAAAATCTTTGGGATACAGCAAAGGCAGTCCTGAGAGGAAAGTATATAGCAATACAAGCCTTTCTCAAGAAACAAGAAAGGTCTCAAATGCACAACTTAACCCTACACCTAAAGGAGCTGGAGAAAGAACAGCAAATAAAGCCTAAACCCAGCAGGAGAAGAGAAATAATCAAGATCAGAGCAGAAATCAATGAACTAGAAACCGAAAGAAGAGTAGAACAGATCAACGAAACTAGGAGCTGGTTCTTCAAAAGAATTAACAAGACTGATAAACCCTGGGGCAGACTTAACTAAAAGAAAAGAGAAAGGACCCAAATCTAAAAAATCATGAATGAGAGAGGAGAGATCACAACAAACACCAAAGACATACAAACAGTTATAAGAACATATTATGAGCAACTCTATGCCAGCCAATTAGATAACCTGGAAGAAATGGGTGCATTCCTAGAGATGTATCAACTACCAAAATTGAACCAGGAAGAAATAGAAAACCTGAACAGACCTATAACCACTAAGGAAATTGAAGCAGTCATCAAAAATCTCCCAAGAAACAAAATCCCAGGGCCAGATGGCTTCCCAAGGGAATTCTACCAAATATTTAAAGAAGAATTAATACCTATTCTCCTGAAACTGTTCCAAAAAATAGAAATGGAAGGAAAACTTCCAAACTCATTTTATGAGGCCAACATTAACTTGATCCCAAAACCAGACAAACACCCTATCAAAAAAGGAGAATTATAGACCAATATCCTTGATGAACATGGATGCAAAAATTCTCACCAAAATACTAGCCAATAGAATCCAACAGTACATTAAAAGAATTATTCACCATGACCATGTGGGATTAATCCCTGGGCTGCAAGGTTGGTTCAACATCCACAAATCAATCAACGTGATACAATACATTAACAAAAGAAAGAACAAGAATCATATGATCCTCTCAATAGATGCAGAGAAAGCATTTGACAAACTACAGCATCCTTTCTTGATCAAAACTCTTCAGAGTATAGGGATAGAGGGTACATACCTCAATATCATAAAGCCATCTATGAAAAACCTACAGCGAATATCATTCTCAATGGGGAAAAGCTGAGAGCTTTCCCCCTAAGGTCAGGAACGCGGCAGGGATGTCCACTATCACCACTGTTATTCAACATAGTATTAGAAGTCCTAGCCACAGCAATCAGACAACAAAAAAGAAAGGTATCCAACTCGGCAAAGAGGAAGTCAAACTCTCACTCTTTGCAGATGATATGATACTTTATGTGGGAAACCCAAAAGTCTCCACCCCAAAACTGGTGGAAATCATATAGGAATTCAGTAAAGTGGCAGAATGTAAAATCAATGCACAGAAATCAGTGTCACTCCTATATAGCAACAACAAGACAGAAGAGAGAAAATTAAGGAGTTAATCCCATTTACAATTGCACCGAAAACGATAAGATACCTAGGAATAAATCTAACCAAAGAGACTAAGGATCTGTACTCAGAAAACTATAAAATACTCATGAAAGAAATTGAGGAAGACACAAAGAAATGGAAAACCGCTCCATGCTCATGGATTGGGAGAACCAACATTGTGAAGATGTCAATGCTACCTAGAGCAATCTACACATTCAATGCAATCCCCATCAAAATACCATCCACTTTTGTCAAAGAAATGGAACAAATAATCCTAAATGTGTATGGAACCAGAAGAGACCCCGAATAGCTAGAGGAATCTTGAAAAAGAAAATCAAAGCTGGTGGCATCACAATTCCGGACATCCAGCTCTATTACAAAGCTGTCATCATCAAGACAGTATGGAACTGGCACAAAAACAGACACATAGATCAATGGAACAGAATAGAGAGCCCAGAAATGGACGCTCAAGTCTATGGTCAACTAATCTTTGACAAAACAGGAAAGAATGTCCAATGGCAAAAAGACAGTCTCTTCAACAAATGATGTTGGGAAAATTGGACAGCCACATGCAGAAGAATGAAACTGGACCATTTCCTTACACCACACACAAAAATAGACCCCAAGTGGTTGAAAGACCTAAACGTGAGACAGGAGTCCATCAAAATCCTAAAGGAGAACACAGGCAGCCACCTCTTCGACCTCAGCCACAGCAACTTCTTCCTAGAAACATTGCCAAAGGCAAGGGAAGCAAGGGCAAAAATGAACTATTGGGACTTCATCAAGATAAAAAGCTTTTGCACAGCAAAAGAAACAGTCCACAAAACCAAAAGACAACCGACAGAATGGGAGAAAATATTTGCAAATGACATATCAGATAAAGGGCTAGTATCCAAAATCTATAAAGAACTTATCAAACTCAACACCCAAAGAACAAATAATGCAATCAAGAAATGGGGAGAAGACATGAACAGACATTTTTCCAAAGAAGACATCCAAATGGCCAACAGACACATGAAAAAGTGGTCAACATCGCTCAGGATCAGGGAAATCCAAATCAAAACCTCAATGAGATACCACCTCACACCAGTCAGAATGGCTAAAATTAACAAGTCAGGGAACGACAGATGTTGGCAGGGATGCGGAGAAAGGGGAACCCTCCTACACTGTTGGTGGGAATGCAAGCTGGTGCAGCCACTCTGGAAAACAGTATGGAGGTTCCTCAAACAGTTGAAAAGAGAGCTACCCTATGATCCAGCAATCGCACTACTGGGTATTTACCACAAAGATACAAATGTAGGGATCCGAAGGGGTATGTGCACCCCAATGTTTATAGCCGCAATGTCCCAATAGCCAAACTGTGGAAAGAGCCAAGATGTCCATAGACAGATGAATGGCTAAAGAAGAGGTGGTATATATACACAATGGAATATTATGCCACCATCAAAAGGAATGAGATCTTGCCATTTGCAATGATGTGGATGGAACTGGAGGGTGTTATGCTGAGTGAAATATGTCAACCAGAGAAAGACATTTATCATTTGACCTCACTGATATGAGGAATTCTTATCTCAGGAAACAAACTGAGAGTTGCTGGAGTGGTGGGGGTGGGAGGGATGGGGCGGCTGGGTGATAGACATTGGGGAGGGTATGTGCTATGATGAGTGAATTGTGCAAGACTGTTGAATCACAGATCTGTACCTCTGAAACAAATAATGCAATATATGTTAAGAAAAAAAAAGAAGATAGCAGGAGGGGAAGAATGAAGTGGAGTAAGTCAGAGGGGGAGATGAACCATGAGAGAGGATGGACTCTGAAAAACAAACTGGGGGTTCTGGAGGGGAGGTGGGTGGGGCAATGGGTTAGCCTGGTGATGGGTATTAAAGAGGGCACGTTCTGCATGGAGCACTGTGTGTTATGCACAAACAATGAATCATGGAACACTACATCCAAAACTAATGATGTAATGTATGGTGATTAACATAAGAATAAAAATTAAAGAAAATAAAGTCTATTATATACATGCAATGTTTATTTCCATCCAAAATCTTAGGTGGTGTTTGACTGTTGGACAGACGGCATTGTTGTTCATGCAGTGTTGGTACTCCTTGCTGGCTCTGGGGGCAAGCTGGGAGGCAGGCTACACTGATTGGTATTTTTCCATTCTTAATAATGGCTGGGCACATCTGTTGCTACAATGTGCGAGGACAGAAAAAGGATTTAACATTTTGTCCCATCTCCCATCATAGCTTTAGGAGGGAGAGTCAGCTAATAATTATCAATTATCCAAAAAAAATCATCCTTTTTTTTTTGTTTAACCTTTGCAGAGTTCTTCATTAGCAAGAATGGAATGCAACCTTACTTAATATTTATTTATAATCACAGTGGTTCAGTTAAAAACTGAAGCAATCTCATAACACAATTGTGACCTTATCTATAAATCTAAACTTGGTTTTAATAAAATCTTGCTTGTATATACAATACTAAGGTTTTCATTCTTCATTATAACTAATGTTAAATAAAACATTACATAATAGAACCATCCCTTTCAATAGCTTGCACTGACTATAGTATTTACCATGTGTAGACTTGACACATGGTGAGATTTAGCACTTGTGCATATACACTGCCTTTGCTTGAAATAATGAGTAATCATAATATCCTTCTATGTAGGGCTTTGCACATAAAAGAAAAACAAAAACAAAAAAAACACCTACTGGTACACTAATGCCTTCTTTTTATTTATTTACTTTTAGTCCAACAAAGAGCTTTCCTATAATAAAGAGCAGAGTGTTCTCATTACACATCTATATATATAGATATGTAGTATATAGAAGGATATGTATATAGCATATAAAGGCATCAATGAACAAGTCAAAAATCCAGAAATTCTTCTTTCTACTTGTAGGGTTAAATCACCTATGAAGACTCTATTCAGGTGGAAGACATTAGATGCATCTTAATGATAAAACCTTTTATAAAAGAAGCAAACACCAATTACTTTTTGATCAACACTCTCTAGATACATTATTTTTAAAATAACTTGCTAAATTTTCAATTTAAAAATGCTTTGAAAACCTGGATAAAAAGCACCTGTTTCTTGTCATTGAAAATTCCACTATAAATTAAGAAATCAACATGCCTATCTGTCTCATATAAATTTTTATCATGTGTCTGCCATCATGGAGTGCTATCTATGGTAGAATATTCATAAAGTTATACTTCTGAATCTGCAATTCTGAGAATCAGGCTCTTGCATTTTCATTTATAACAGTTCTGAAATCAAATGTGTGTCTTTTTTGTCCCCCACAGCAGCCAATTCTCCAACTGTCTTGACCCCAAATGAGTGATTTACAATTCAATTATGACACTATTTGGAATTAGCACAGATCCCACAGTTTAAAGAGGGGTCTTGATGTTTAAGTTCATTTTCACAGAACTGTCCTCCACAACAGATACCAATCATAAGTTCCAGCCTTCCATACTTCTGAAGACCAGCATAAATTAGGGGTTCCCATGACCTCCCTTTGGAGTTTGAAATTTGCTATAACTACTCACAGAACTCTGAGAATTACTTTATTTACTGTTACTGGTTTGCTATGAAGGATCATAATAAACAGCCAGATAAAAAGCCATATGGGGTAAACAACAAAATGGTCCTGGGCACAGGAACTTCTGACCTTGTGGATTCAGGGTGCACCATCCTCCCAATATGCAGATGCATCCACCAACCCAAAAGCTTTCCAAACCCCAGAATTCAGGGGTTTTTTAATTTTTATTTTTTTATGAAGGTTTCATTATGTAGACAAGATTGTTTAAACCATTAGTCATTGGTGATTGAATTCAACCTCCAGGCACTCTCCCCTCCCTGGAAGTCAGGGGATGGGGCTGAATGTTCCAAACCCTAATCATGCCTTGGTCTTTCTGGTGACCAATCCCCATCCTGGAGATGACTAGTGGTCCCCAGCCACCAGTCATCTCATTAGTATACAAAACACTCATGACTCTGGAGATTCCAAGTATTTTAGAAGCGTCTAAAAGGTGGAACCAGAAACAAAGACCAAATATACATTTCAAATTATATCACATAGACTTTAGCTTTAGTGAAAACAGTTAATATTGTCAGATTCTCTGAAAGGTAGTCCTTTGACCTTCTGCTTCCATGCCTGCATCTTTTTCAAACCATTTACCTTATAAATAATACACAGGGCAAAAACCCTAAACAATGAAAAAGGAGACCTAGATTTTAGTCCTTCTATTGCCTTCCTATTTAGTCCTATCAACTAACTGAATAATACTGGACAACTCCAATTAACCAATGAGGTTCAACATGCTCATATGGAACATGTATGTAGAAAACTGTATAATCTTCAAGATTCCTCACATCTAAGATTCTATAATATTATGCTCTGTTGGATGAGACAACTCTCAAGAGTGCACAAGGTCCAAACAAATTAGCTGTACTTAAGATACAATTAGAGTTCATTACTGAAATAATATATGTTGTTCCTTTGCTCTGTGATCACAATAAAATACTAAAGATGCCAGGTAAGTTTAATTTCAAAATAAATTAGAATTTTTTTTCTTCTGTTCTCTTGAATTTACTGCTTGTGTATTCAAGAATATATCAAGATTCAGGCAAAAAGTAGTCCTCATAGCCACTTTGATACATGAAAAGTAAAAGGTAGTTAGTACCCTAAACCAAAGGACTGTTGGAGTCAGATGGGTGCAAACAGAAGTTGACCAAATTGCACTGTGTAGATGTGATGCAGAGAAAGGGACATAAATCACAATGTTCAAAGATCATAAGTCGTGTCAGTCTAATTCAACATAAGAGCAACAAAGAAAGTAGTGGAGTCTTGCCAGGTGAGTAGAGTATAGATGAGGAAAAAAGGGGTAAGCCATAGTCACAAGTCTGGGCTGGCAGGGGATCTTTATTTGGGGATCTTAGTGGAGATTAGCCCACTCACAAAGTGCCCTAGGAAAAGTAATTATATGGACAAAAATTGATATCCTGCTGTATTGTAGAATAATGTGGACACATGTCATTATACATTTGTAAAAACCCATAAAATTTACAACACCAAGGGTGAACCCTAATATAAACTGTGGACCGTGAGTGATAATGACGTGACAATGTAGATTCATTGATTATAGCAAACATACCATTCTGGTATGCGATTTTGATAGTGGGAAAGGCTGTGTGTATGTGGGCAAAGAAGCTAGATGGGAAATCTATGTATCTTCTGCTCGATATTGCTGTCAACTAAAAATGCTCTAAAAAAGTGTCTACTTTTTAAAAATCACACCCTGTCCTTTATAGTCAAACAATTCAGGGAAACCTGTGGGAAATGTAGGCATCTAGCAATTAATCCTGTATCCCAAATGTAATTGTAACAAAGGATATTTGGAAAATAACACAAAAGATCATGGTTATGAGCATGGATTTTTGGGCTAAATTTCATAACTGTGAATCTGGTTATGATTTCTTGCTTGAATTGAAATTAAATTTAGGGGCGCCTGGGTGGCTCAGTCAATTAAGCATCTGACTCTTGATTTCTGCTCAGGTTGTGACCTCAGGGTTGTAAGATTGAGCCCCACAGCCCCACATTGGGCTCCGTGATGGATGTGGAACCTGCTTGTCCCTCCTGGCTTGTGTTCCTTCTCAAAAAAAACAAAACAAACAAACAAACAAAAATAAAACAAAACAAACACACCAAAGTTAAAAAAATTAAAAAATGAAATTAAATTGAGAATATAGTGGACCTTCAGATAAAATGCACATATTGAGTGGAAAAAGTTCAGTGAGCTCTGCTATTAGAAGAGAAGAAGGCAGAGTCAAGTGTAGATGAGAAAAGACCACTAACCATTCACTCTTCTCAGGAAAAGAACTGAAGGGCATTAGCTAATATTGTCCGAAAACAGTAAATACCTTACATACCTTAGATATACCTTAGTACAGGGCATATAAAGCCCCAATTTTTTAATATGAAAAATAATCAGTAAAAATGTTTTATAAAATACGCCAGGATATTAGTATAATAATAATTGGAAAACCATACACGTTTTTGTTTCCTTTGTTTTTTCCAGTGTGTGTGGGGGGACTGAATGTTTTTTTTGCTTTTGTTTTTGTTTTTAAAGAGGGAGAGAGAAAGGAGGGGTAGGGGCGGAGGGAGAGGGAAAGAGAGAATCTTAAACAGGCCCTATCCCCAGTGTGGAGCCCGACAGGGGGCTCAATCTCACAACCCTGAGATCATGACCTGAGCCAAAATCAAGAGTCAGATGCTTAACCAACTGAGCCACCTAGGCACCACCCTTTGAGTGATTTTATCAAGTGCAGCTAGAAATATATAACATTTATACTTTAGTGAAAATGTTGTGTTTTTTTATGTTGCAAATTTGAACATGCATTTATGCCTCTAAAATTATTGCTGTTATAAAAATTATTACTAAATTTCTCAAAAGTTATTACTAGCATTAGAGACTATACTTATGTCTTTAAATTTATCAAGTTTTAAAGTTTGAACCTCTCAAGGTTACATATGTATAATAGTGAAGGTACATTTAAGTAATTCTTTAACTTTTAATCAGGCTGGCAAGAGATAAATAACTCTTATGAGGTTTATACTTATAGAGCAAATGGAATCAATTCACTAATGGAATAATTTAGAGATTTTTTTCAACATATAGTATACTGTCTTCCAAATGAAGTTTTAAGTGTTTGCATTTTGAACTCTTTCATGGGGAAGGAACCCTTGGCTTCTTTTATAAGAAGAGCAAGAGAAATGCATTATAATGATTTTTATATGGACACACTGTACTTTCACATGCCTGGGTAGGACTCTAACTTCAGCTATGCCACTCCTGGATAAGGATTTAAAAGCATCATCAGTCAATAAAGATTAAGGTTAAAGTCAAAACAAAAAATACTGTAACACCAGGGTTCTCTTCTAAAACATTTAGGCTGACTGCTCTCCTTAGTCCATACTCAGTGCATCTCCCTAGACTTAACTACTTTTGTTTAATCACCTTATATCATTATTATTGTGTATGTAAATGTATTTTCTGATCATTTCTTCAGAGGATTTCATAAAAACTAAATGTGCACATCATTTTAAGAGGTATATACTTGGAATTTATTATATCAAGCAAACATTCTCATTCCCTATTAAAGGAAGAAAACACTGAGACTTTTTAAATGCTTATTTTGCTATTTATTTCCATATCTCTAGATAGCATGTTCATCAAATGCTGATTTATTTTAATGATAATGAAGCTTCAATTCCTCTCACTTGGATGAACCCCTTGCAAGGACTCTTCTTTTTTTTTTTTCTTTTTTTTTATTCTAAGTAAATATTCCCTTTTGTACCTATTTTTAAATCCATAGTTCTAATTGTTTTTTCTTAAAGAGAGGCTCTCAAATATTGTAAGCTTAAAACCTCATTAAAAACTGGATCCATTCTTGGGGTGCCTGGGTGGCTCAGTTGGTTGAGTGTCTGACTCTTGATTTCAGCTCAGGTCATGATCTCAGGGTTGTGAGATCAAGCCCCTCATCAGGCTCCACACAGGGCAAATAAAGCCCCAATTTTTTAATATGAAAAATAATCAGTAAAAATATTTTATAAAATATGCCAGGATATTAGTATAATAATAATTGGAAAACCATACACGTTTTTGTTTCCTGTGTTTTTTCCAGTGTGGGGAGACTGAGTGTTACTAAGAATATTTTCTATGATTGAAAAGTATGCATTTACAGATTGAAAATGTACAGCAAATACTTGAAACAATATAAGAAAACAGACCATCCTAAAACTTTTTTTAAAACTTAAATTCAATTAATTAACATATAATGAATTATTAGTTTCAGAGGTAGAGGTCTGTGATTCATCAATCTTATAAAATAC
The DNA here is from genome assembly GCF_003265705.2 of Callorhinus ursinus. NCBI lineage: Eukaryota > Metazoa > Chordata > Mammalia > Carnivora > Otariidae > Callorhinus > Callorhinus ursinus. The sequence continues at coordinate 2,097,545 of NW_027397114.1, forward strand.
CCAGTGCTCATTACATCATGTGCTGTCCTAAATGCCCATCACCAGTTATCCCATCCCCCCACATCCTCCCTCCAGCAGCCCTCAAGTTTGTTTCCTATGATTAAGAGTCTCTTATGGTTTGTCTCCCTCTCGATTTTGTCTTAGTTTATTTTTCCCCTCCTATTCCCTATGATCCTCTGTTCTGTTTCTTAAATTCCACCTATGAATTAGATCATATGATAATTGTCTTTCTCGGATTGGCTTATTTTGTTTAGCATAATACCCTCTAGTTCCACGTCATTGCAAATGGCAAGATTTCATTTTTTGATGGTGTGCAATATTCCATTATACACATATATACCACATCTTTTTTATCCCTTCATCTGTCGATGGACATCTGGGCTCTTTCCACAGTTTGGCTATTGTGGACATTGCTGCTATAAACATTGGGGTGCACGTGCCCCTTCGGATCACTACATGTGTATCTTTGGGGTAAGTCCCTAGTAGTACAATTGCTGGGTCATAGGGTAGCTCTATTTTCAACTTTTTGAAGAACCCTCATACCGTTTTCCAGAGTGGCTGCACCAGCTTGCATTCCCACCAACAGTGTAAGAGGGTTCCCCTCTTTCTGCATCCTGACTTGTTAATTTTAGCCATTCTGACTGGTGTGAGGTGGTATCTCATTGTGATTTTAGTTGTATTTCCCTAATGCCGAGTGATGTGGAGCATTTTTTTCATGTGTCTGTTGGCCATTTGTATGTCTTCTTTGGAGAAATGTCTGTTCATGTGTTCTGTCCATTTCTTGATTGGATTATTCATTCTTTGGGTGTTGAGTTTGATAAGTTCTTTACAGATTTTGGATATTAGCCCTTTATCTGATATGTCATTTGCAAATATCTTCTCCCATTCTGTCAGTTGTCTTTTGGTTTTGTTGTATGTTTCCCTTGCTGTGCAAAAGCTTTTTATCCTGATGAAGTCCCAATAGTTCATTTTCGCCTTTGTTTCCTTTGCCTTTGAGATGTGTCTAGCAAGAAGTTGCTATGGCCAAGGTAATAGAGGTTGTGTTCTCCTCTAGGATTTGGATGGAATCCTGTCTCACATTGAGGTCTTTCATCCATTTTGAGTCTATTTTTGTGTGTGGTGTAAGGAAATGGTCCAGTTTCATTCTTCTGCATGTGGCTGTCCAATTTTCCCAACACCATTTGTTGAAGAGACTGTCTTTTTTCCATTGGATATTCTTTCCTGCTTTGTCGAAGATTAGTTAACCATAGAGTTGAGGGTCCATTTCTGGACTCTCTATTCTGTTCCATGTTTCTTTTGGGCTCTCTCTTCACTTAAAGGATTCCTTTTAATATTTCTTGCAGGGCTGATTTAGTGATGACAAATTCTTTTAGTTTCTTTTTGTCCTGGAATCTTTTTATCCTCCTTCTATTTTGAATGACCTCCTAGCTGGATAAAGTATTCTTGGCTGCATATTTTTCTCATTTAGCAGCCTGAATATATGATGCCAGTCCTTTCTGGCCTGCCAGGTCTCTGTGGAGAGGTCCACTGCCAATCTAATGTTTCTACTCTTGTCCCAAACTGCCTTCAGGATTTTCTCTTTATCTCTGAGATTTGCAAGTTTCACTATTATATGACAGGGTGTTGACCTATTTTTATTGATTTTGAGGGGTGTTCTCTGTGTCTCCTGGACTTCAGTGCCTGTTCCTTCCCCAGATTAGGGAAGTTCTCTGGTATAATTTGCTCCAGTATACCTTCTTCCCCCACCCCTTTCCTCTTCTTCTGGGATCCCAATTATTCTAATATTGTTTCATTTTAAGGTATCACTTATCTCCCGGATTTTCCCCTCATGATCCAGTAGTTATCTCTCTTTTTCTCAGCTTCTTTATTCTCCATCATTTTGTCTTCTATGTCACTAATTCTTTCCTCTGCCTCATTTATCCTAGCAGTTAGAGCCTCCATTTTTGATTGCATCTTATTAATAGCCTATTTGGTTTTGACTTGATTCAATTTTAGTTCTTTTATTTCTCCAGAAAGGGATTCTCTAGTGTTTCTATGCTTTTTTCAAACCCAGCTAGTATCTTTATAATCATTATTCAGAACTCTAGTTCTGACATCTTACTTATGTCCATACTGATTAAGTCCCTGGCAGTCAGTACTGCTTCTTGTTCTCTTTTTTGAGTTGAGTTTTTTTGTCTTGTCATTATGTCCAGAGATGAATGAGAAAACAAAATACTAAAATGGCAACAACCTCCCCAGAGTAATATACACTAAAATCAGAAGAGACTGAAACCCAAAAAATAAATAAATAAATAAAAATTTACTAAAAATAGAGAATATACAGGTGGACAGAACAGAGCAATACACTGGATCCTGTGTGTATTTTGGTCTGTTTGTTAGAAAACTAGATCCCAAAATTGTAAAGAAAGAAAAACTTATATATGTACAAAAATAAAATTAAATACAATGAAAGGATAGAATGTAACTGTAAAAATGAAAATTTAAAAGACAAGAAAAAAAGGAATATAAACAGACAGGTGAACAGAACAGAGCAATACATTATTTCCTGAGTATATTTTGGTTGGTTTGTTAGAAGAAACTACATCTCAAAATTGTAAAGAAAGAAAAACTTATATATATATATACAAAAATAAAATTAAATACAATGAAAGGATAGGATGTAACTGTAAAGGTGAAAATTTAAAAAGACTTTAACAGACAAAAAGAGAGAGAGAGAGAATATGATCAGACAGGTGAAAAGAGCAGAGCCATAAACTAGATTATGGGTGTATTTTGGTCTGTTAGAAGAAACTGTATTCCAAAATTGTAAAGAAAGAAAGACATATATACAAAAATAAAACTAAATACAATGAAAGGATAAAAAGTAAATGGAAAAATAAAAATTAAAAAAGATTCTTTAAAAAAAGAGTAGATAAGTGGTGCCTAGGTGGTTCAGTCATTAAGTGTCTGCCTTCGGCTCAGGTCATGATCCCGGGGTCCTGCTCAGCAGGAAGCCTGCTTCTCCCTCTCCCACTCCTCCTGCTTGTATTCCCTCTCTCGCTGTCTCACTCTCTCTGTCAAATAAATAAATAAAATCTTGAAAAAAAAGAGTAGGTAAAATAAGAAATTAGTTGAAAAAGGAAAGAGGAAAAAAATTAAAATTGAAAGACTAGAGAATCATGGGGAAAAAAACCCATGAATTGTATATACTATTTTCCCCTAGCGCTGGAGTCTTGCAGTTCGGTGTGATCAGTAAACTTGGTCCTGGCCAGATGTTCTTGCTGATCTTCTGGGGGAAGGGCCTGTTGCAGTGATTCTCAGGTATCTTTGCACTGCCCTTGCCAGGGGGCCAGGCCAAGTAAGTGGCTCTGGATTGCTCTATGTGGCTTTTGTTCCCTGAAGGCTTTCCATGCCACTTTAGAGGATGAGAATGAAAATGGAGGCCTCCCAATCTCCAGCCATGGAGCCAAAAGCTCGGGCCCCACTCCTCAGTGTGCCCCAGGGAAAAGCACTCCTGTCTCCCTTGTCTCTGTCCATAGTCCGTGCTGACCCAGCCTGTGACTGAGCATTTCTATCCCAGACACACAACCCCATTTTGAGTCTCCAAATCCTGCAGACTCCTGTGGCTCTCACCCAGGCCACTCCTCCTGGGTCTCACCAGTTCTGCTGCTTACTGGGCCCATGTTCAGACAGAGAGCAGTTGCCTGACTGTGCCACAGTTCGCAGTTTATGGCAGCACCAGGGGAGAGCCTACTCCTGCGCTGACTGATTGCAGTTGGCTTTCCCGTTCCAGTGCCTGCGAACTCTGCTGTATTCAGGTACCCCTCATCATCCCGTGACCTGGAGGATCCTGAGACCACACTATCCCACCTAGGATTCCACCCTGCTTTGACACCTGAGCACCTTTCAGGCAGGGACGTCCCTCATTGGAACAGACTCCTAAAAGTTCTGATTTTGTGCTCCTGGGCTATATCACTTTCCGTAGCTGGCTTATGGAAGTTCCCTCCCTTCACAGTTTAGCTTCCCATATACTGCCTTGGATTCACTTCTCTGCACCTCCTACCTTGCAGACAGTGGTTGCTTTTCTATTTGTAGAGTTGCTGCTCTTTTCTTAGATCTCTGGTTGAGTTCACAGGTGTTCAGAATGATTTGATAGCTATCTAGCTGAATCCTGGGACCAGATGAAACAAAGGTCTCCTACTCCTCCGCCGTCTTGGACTCCTTCATTATAACACTTTTTATCTAGGAAGTTCCTGGCAGCAAAGATCTAAATATTTTCAGAAAAAAAAAGTTGATACATACCCAGTAATTAAATTTCAGAATGATCTTGTACTTATTAACAACAAGATGGGAAGGTAGAAAAAAAATGGAACAAAATCTTTATTTATTTGACAAAGAGAGAGCAGCAGCAGGGAGAGAGGGAGAAGCAGATTCCCTGCTGAGCAAGGAGCCCGATGTGGGACTCGATCCCAGGACCCTGGGATCATGACCTGAGCCGAAGGCAGACGCTTAACCGACTGAGCCACCCAGGCGCCCCTGGAACAAAATCTTTTTAAATATAAGAAAAATTTATCTCTGACCTAGAATTTTATCCTTAGCAAAATTGTGCAGTGTGATGGCTAAATAAATATATTTTCATACATGTAAAATCTCAACACTTTATCCCCCTGGGAAAACATTCTCAACCTTTGCCAGAGTAGGCTAGATGTTGTTTCTATATGTTCTCTTGGATTTCAGGAAATATCTCTTTGAAAATTCTAACAAAATCCCACTGAACAGGGCGCCAGGGTGGCTCGGTCCTTAAGTGTCTGCCTTTGGCTCAGGTCATGATCCCAGGGTCCTGGGATCAAGCCCTGAATTTGGCTTCCTGCTGAGCAGGAAGCCTGCTTCTCCCTCTCCCACTCGCCCTGCTTGTGTTCTGGCTCTCACTCTCTCTCTCTCTGTCAAATAAATAAATAAAATATTAAAAAAATAAAAAATAAATAAAGTTTAAAGTCCCACTGAACAACAGATCTATCCTTCCCTTCCTTCCTTCCTCCCTCCCTTCCTTCTTTGCTTCCTTCCTTCCTTCTTTTCTTCCTTTCCTCTCTCCCTCCTTACCTCCCTCCCTCCCTCACTCCCTTCCTTCTTTATCAAATATATTTGAGAATCTACTCACTGTTAGGTATGCTTGGTGAACAAAATAGAGCGTGCATTAATATAGAGACTTTCTTCAAACTGGATTTGTAGTGAGGATCTGGTTACGCTTCCCATAAAGAACAGAAGAACCATCTTAAGCACAAGTCATACCTGGCCCTCTCTTTCAGTTCATGCTGAAAGAGAATTGCCCATTGTTTAAGACTCACCTCCCCGAGTCCCCAAAGTTTATTGCAATAGGATGACTTCTAATACATGCTGCTGTCATTTCTTCTATGGCAAGTATACTAGGTAGAATAATGTTCTCCAAAAATTCAGGCCCAACCAGAACCTTAGAATGTGAGCTTATTTGGAAATAGGGTCTCTGAAGGCATAAAGATGAAGTCATACTAGATTACAGTGTTCCCAAATTTAGTATGACTGGTGTTCCCATAAGAAGAGAGACATTTGTACCTAGAGCCACAGATATAAGAGAAAAAGATGGAGGAAGAGATTGGAATGATTCAACCACCAGAGGTGGGAAGAGACAATGAAGGATCCTCCTCTCGAAACTTCAGAAGGAGTTTAGCACAGTCAACGCCTTAATTTTGGACTTCAAGTCTCTAGAACTGTGAAACAATACATTTCTGTTGTTTTAAGTACTGCCTCCCCCACCCTACCAAAACAAAAACAAAAACAAAAAACAAAACAAAACAAAAACAAATAGAGCCTCCAAGGGAGAAGACTATGAAATACTAAACAAATACATACACATAAAGCTTATAAAAAATTATGAGGAAAATAAGTAGGGTATAGTCTGTACAGACCAAATTTCAATTTCCTCAAAAGTTATTTATTTTTGCATTCCCAGGGCTTCGTACAGTGTTTTCCATTGAGTAGCCACTCAATACATTTTTGGTCAACTATAAATAAATGTTGAATACATATGTTTATTTTCATAATAATCAAAACCATTTTATTTTGCATTAAAACCTAGTGGAAACAATCTCAATGGTTTATGTGTGCACCTCAAAGAGTTAAATTTTTAATTCTGCCATGTATTAGACTTCTTAACATATTTCTTTAGCCTTTCAGGTTGTTGCTTATAGAGTATGATTTAAACACAATGCACAACAAAATTTAAAACAATTATCCCTTTGCCATTTTTGCACCTGTTCAGTGGAGATGAGAGTGCCGATGATCTGAGTACCTCATTAATTCACAGAAAAGATTGCTTTCAACCTGTTCTGCAATTCCCAAACTCCACGAGCAAGCTGAGATCCAGCTATAAGATTCTACAGCACTGACAGTGTCATGCCCAGTTTAACAGTAGATAGATAAATGTGAGTAAATAGTGGATAAATGCAATTGCATTGTAGTGGAAAATGTGGTAGTAAAGCAGATCATCATGACTACATAATGGGCTAGCAATCTTTCTATACGTTGTTTCTGTATATACAATAGTCAAACCTTAGTCAAGCCTCTGCATATTTAAAATATGCAGCTGGAAGTCTTCTGTATCATAAGATTTCACTCAACCCATCACGTAACAAATCCAAAAGGTATAAATAGGAACCGATTTAGTACTTGGAGCTAACAATAGGAATCAAACAAATTCTTTATGCTAATTAATGTTATTGGTAACTTTACTATTGGTTTGGAAATAGCAATGAACTGCACCTAATTAGTTTTGGATTTTGTGTTGTGTGTTCTTTGAAAATAGCAAGGAGGTTTTTCTCTAAACAAAGATATTAGAAAAGAAAACCAGTTGATTTGTAAGTCATTTTGTAATTTTGTAATTTTCTCTCTTGACACTGTGGATCTCTGAATAAAAACTAAATTATATTGATGTATTTGCCTGTGAATGCCAAATATAAGTTAAAATGCTCATACTGATTTTTATCATCCCTGGAGAATTTGGATAAATTCTTTGCTAATTTCAAACTCAAGATATATGGTTTAAAATTTAAATTAAATCCACTAATTTCTCCAAATACAGAATTAGACATATGTACCTTCTCTGCATGAAGAAATAAAGTGAAAGTAAGCCATATTCTGTCATATTTTTGTCATGATACTTTTGTTCTACATAGCTCATCTCCCCTTCACAGGATCCCCTCCAAATCCTAGTATCCAGTTCTCCTGAAATATATCCCAGCTCTACCAGCGACCTGTGCTTTCTTTCACTTTGTTCCAACTTATCCTTTCAAATGACTTTTTTAACTTTCTGTGAACCCTGTGGCACCCTGACTTCCTCTATGATAACACGTTTTAACCTCCTGTCTTTCCCCTCACTAGGTTGAACATTTCATGAAAACAGAGGCTCTGTCTTGCCCTTTCCTTAAAGATTTTATTGGACAGAGAGAGGTACAGTGAGAGATAGAACACAAGCAGGGGGAGTGGCAGAGGGAGAAGCAGGCTTCCCACTGAGCAGGGAGCCTGATGTGGGGCTCGATCCCAGGACCCTGGGATCATGACCTGAGCCGAAGGCAGACGCTTAACCACTGAGCCACCCAGGGGCCCCTGTCTTGCACTTTCTTATATTCCAAGCACAGTAGCTTAGTCCTGGCACATCATAGACTCAAAGCACATCCACTGAACAAACATACAAAGCAAAGAACTATTAAAAATATCTAGCATTAGGCTCAATTTGAACATTTAACATATATATATGTATATATACATGTATATTTTTTTTACTGTGAGAACAATTTCAGTGTTGGCAGTCTATTTTATAAAGACTGGCAAGTCTCATTCTCAGCTCCTAAGGTCCATCTTCACATCCTAGGCATGTGAACCTTTTACAACTTGCCAACTTACTTCTTCAACACCAGCAAGAGATTGTCTCTCTTCAGTGAGAGCCCATTTCCTCTTTTAAGGGATCTCACCTGATTAAGTCAGGCCCACCCAATAAATCTCCTGAGACCTTATTGTTATCTGTGAAATCCTTTCACCTTTGCCATATAAAGTGGCCTAATCAGGGTGAGATATCCTCTCATATTCACTGTCTGCCCATACCCAGAGGAAGTGGACTATATAGGGCATGTACACCAGGAGAGCTGAATTTGGGAATCTATGTCAGAATTCTGCCTACTGTATTCCCTAGCCTATTCCCCTAGTATTACTTCCACATCTTCCCCTTGGTTCTGTGTACCCAGCTAAAAGAAAGTACCTGGATTTCTTACAGTTTATTCTTGACCTTTCCTCCTGTTTTTAAACTAACAATTATTGATATGTTATGTGCCAAATACTTTCGTGTTCATTATGTTTTTCAGTGCTTACAATAACTTAGATACATTAATAATAATATCTCCATGTATGTATATGTATATATATACACATATGTATACACACACACATACACACACTGAGGACCGAAAGTTAAACAATTTCCATGCTTATGACCCAAGTTCTAGAATATTTAATCATAAGATTCATAGTTCATTGACTAATCTTTTATCTTTTCCATCTGCTAGGTTCTTTATCTAGAATTCATCTGACCATGCTCATCTACATAATACCTAACAATCTTATAAAACAATTTCTCCAAAATCTTATTATGAGATTTTCAAACATATAGCAAAACTGAAAGTATTTTATAGTAAATGCCAACATATTTACCACTTGTAACTACCATTAACATTATTTCACTTGCTTTGTCATATATGTATACATCCATCCACCCAACACTTTATCCAAAATTACATTGTAGCTTTTGATGTATTTCAAAGTAATTTGCTGGCATCAGTATACTTCCACCTAAAAATTATAATATGTAATCTATTAGGTAAATTCCAATATTTCTTTATAGATTTTCTTTTGATGCAAATTTTGCATACAATGAGATACATAGATATTAAGTGTACATTTGATGAGTTTTGACAAATGCTAACATCTGTGAAACCCAGATGCACATCAACATAAAGGATATTACATTGACTTCATGCATTTTCCCAGTTAAACCTCACCCTACAACCTCTCTTTTAATCCTTCCCAACCATTAATCGATTGTGCCTGGTGAAGAACTCCATATAAGTAAAAGGTAGTATGTTCTCTTGCATTTTTTTTCACAACAGATGCTTTTGATATTGAGTCTTGTTTTTGTGTGAAACAGTAGTTTGTTTACTTTTGCTGCTGAATAGCCCTGCATTACATGAACATGCCCCAGTTTGTTTATCCATTATTTTATTGATGGAAACTGTTTTCTTTTTGTGACACTTCTGAATGAAATTTTCATGAATATTAGTATACAGCAAGCGTTTGCATAAATATTTGTTTCATTTCTTATGAGTGGATACCTAGAAGTGAAATTTCTGTGACATATGCTAAGTGTGTATTCAGTTTTAGAAGAAACTAAGACACTGCCATAATGTTTATAAAGTAATTGTATTATTTTACATTTCCACAAACAATAAATGGTATTACAGTTGTTCCACATCTTCAAATACATTTTATTGTCAATCTTTTTTATTATTTCAATCCATTTGTTGGGTTGTAAATTTAATTTTCATTTCCTTAATGACTTACAGAATATCTTCTTTTGCAAAGTATCTATTAAATACTTTCTCCCTTTTTAATAAGTCATTTTTCTTTTAACTGTTTGTAGGAGTATATTATTCTGTGTCTCTGTCTTCTGTGACTGTATAATATATACTCACATATAGGGCACCTGGGTGGCTCAGTTGGTTAAGCAACTGCCTTTGGCTCAGGTCATGATCCTGGAGTCCCTGGATCGAGTCCCGCATCGGGCTCCCTGCTCAGCAGGGAGTCTGCTTCTCCCTCTGACCCTCCCCCCATCTCATGTGCTTTCTCTCTCATTCTCTCTGTCTCTCAAATAAATAAATAAAATCTTTAAAAATATATATATATATACTCACATATAGTTACATATATATACATTCTAATGCATATATTTTTGCTTTCATAGTTACTGATTTCTGGGACTTATATAAGAAACACCTGGCTCACTGCAAGTTACCATATTCTTCTGCATTTCTTCATAGTTTTAATTTTTTCACTTTGCGATGGATATTCAACTATTTTTGCATTATTTCTTGAAAATAAAATTTAATCCACTGGGTTACCTTGGTGACTTTGTTGAAAACGAAATGACTATATAATTTTGTGTCTATTACTTGATTTTTCATTGTGTTACATTGATCCCTCTTTTTCTCCCTCCCCTCCTTTCCCTAATATTTATGGTTTAATCTTACAGTCTTGATTATGTAGCTTTATTTTAATTCTGAAATTGAGGGAATGTAAGACCTCAAACTGTTTTACCCCTTTCAAAATTGCTTTGCATATTCTAATTCCTTTGCAGTTCAATATATATTTTAATCATCCCATCAAGTTTAAAGAAAAATTTTGGGTTCTTTAGGATGACACTGAATCTATAAAGCAAAATAGATAAAACAATATCTTAATATCAAATTTTCCAGTTAATGAAAATGGTATATGTTTCTAGTTATATCTTGTTAAATTTATCTCAGCTATGTTTTATTTTAGAGTTTTTCCTCATCTTTTCTTAAATTTGTTCCTAAATATTTTAAGTCTTTTGATGTTATTATAAATAAAACTGATTTAAATTTTATTTGGTTTTTAAGTAGGCTCCATGCCCAATGTGGAGTGCAACATGGGGCTTAAACTCACAACCCTGAGATCAAGACCTTAGCTGAGATCAAGAGTTTCATGCCCAACCGAGTTACCCAGGCACCCCTAAATTTTAACTACTTGCTACCGGTATATAAAATGCAATTGATTTTTTTAAATGCAACTGATTTTTGTTTTACATCCTTATGAAAAATATGTGAGGATTTTGATTTCTCTGTATCATTAACAATACTTGTTATTTTCTGTCTTTTCTTATTATATCCATCCTAGTGAATATAAACTAGCATCTCATTGTAGTTTTGATTTGCATTTCCGTGATAATTAATGATATTGAACATCATTTTATAAGCTTATGGCCACTTATTTATCTTCTCTGGAGAAATATCTACTCAAATAATTTGTCTATTTTTTTAACATTGAATAACTTGTCTTTTTATTATTGAGTAATTAGAGTTCCTTATATTCTGAATAGAAGCTACTTAAGAGATTCATGATTTATAAATATTTTCTCCCATTCTTTGGATTATATTTCTCTTTCTTGATGGTATAATTTGCAGTGCAACAATTTTTAATTTTGAAGTCCTATTTATGTATTTTTCAAATGTGACTTGTGGTATTAGTGTTGTATCTAACAACTACTGCCTAACTCAAGATCAGGAAGATAGTACATTAATATTGAATGTAATTATTTACATAGTTAAATTTAGATCCATAATTTTACCATTTTGTCTCTGTCAGTCTCTTTAATTTCTCCTTTTCTGCTTTCCTTTAGATTATTTAAATATTTTATTTGGAATTATATTTTAAATTATGTGCACCACCTATATTAAATTACCTATTGATACTTTAGCTCATGTATTTTTTAATCTCATGTATTTTAAGTAACTGCTCCAGAGATTGAAATAAGTATGCTTCACTTTGCAGTCTAAATCTAGGGTTAATGTAATACTTGATTTAAAATGTTGAAATCTTCACAATTTAAGTCTAATAAATTACCACTGCCACACATTAGCTGTATGCCAAAGTCAGAATTTTTTTTGCATTTTTCAAATGGATTTTTGTTTTATTTACTTTATTTTTTATTTGAGTAGAGTTGACACACAATGTTATATTAGTTTCAGGGGTACAGCATAGTGATTCAACATCTTTATATGTTATGCTATGCTTACCACAAGTTTAGCTAACATCCATCACCATACAATGCTATTACAATACCATTAACTATATTTCTTATGCTGCACCTCTTATTTCTGTGACTTATTTATTCTATAACTGGAAACCTTTGTCTCCCACTCCCATTCCATTTTTTAAAGTATTTATGTATGTATGTGTGTATGTATGTATTTATTTATTTATTTATTTGAGAGAGAGAGAGAGAGAGTGGGGAGGGGCAGAGAGAGATAATCTTTTTTATGATTAATTTTTTAATTTTATTTATTTTTTTAAATTTTATTTTATTATGTTATGTTAATCACCATACAATACATCATTAGTTTTGATGAATCTTAAGCAGATTCCACACCCAGCATGGAGCCCAACACAGGGCTGGATCCCACAACCCTTAGATCATGACCTGAGCCAAAATCAAGAGTTTGACACTTAATTGACTGAGCCACCCAGGTACCCCATTTAGGTTTTTATTTAAATTCCAGTTACTTAAAATACAGTATAATATTAGTTTCAGGTGTATGATATAGTGATTCAACACTTCCATACCAACATCCAGTGCTCCTAACAGGTGCACTCCTTAATCCCCATCAGCTATTTAACCCATTCCCCCACCCACTTCCCCTCTGGTAACCATCAGATTGTTCTCTATATTTAAAAGTCTGTTTCTTGGTTTACCTCTCTCTCTCTTCCCCCAACCTTTGCTCGTTTATTTTGTTTCTTAAATTCCACATATGAGTGAAATCATTTGGTATTTGTCTTTCCCTGACTGATATTTCGCTTCGCATAATACTCTCTAGATCCATCCCTGTCATTGCAAATGAGATCACCTCATACATGTCAGAATGGCTAAAATCAACAAAACAAGAAACAACAGGTGTTGGTAAGGATGTGGAGAAAGGGAACCCTCTTGCACTGTTGGTGGGAAGGCAGACTGAGGCAGCCACTCTAGAAAACAATATGGAGGTTCCTTAAAAAGTTAAAAATAGAACTACTGTATGATCCAGCTATTACACTACTAGGTATTTACCCAAAGAATACAAAAATACTAATTCAAAGGGATACATGCACACCAATGTTTACAGAAACATTATCTATAATAGCTAAATTATGGAACCAGCACAAGGGTGTCTATCAGCTGATGAATGGATAAAGATACTGTGTGTGTGTATGTATACACACACGCACGCACACACACACACACACACACAATGGAATATCACGCAGTCATAAAAAAGTCAAATCTTTTAATGTAATTGCTCAGATTGCAAATATTCTGGACTGCAGGCTATAAATGGTTTCCATTGCATATTCTGCTTTTGTTTTGTTTTGTTTTTATAAACTTTTAAAATGTAAAAAATAAAAAGGCAATTTAGAGCTTGAGGGCTATACATTTAGAAACTGTAGGCTGGATTCCGCCCATAGCAATAGGTTTGCTTTATCCTGTCATTATAGATATTACATGCATGTACCTTATAAATTGTAGAAGAAAATGCCCTCTTTTTCTGTTTAAAAAATATATATATATAGTAAAAAAATGATGAGTGTTTATATTTACCCAATTGTGTAACATTTCCTATGTTCATCATCCTTTGGCTAATACCAATTATTGGGAAACCAAGTTCAAGATGATGAAAGGAGATCTGACCTAATCTTCCTCATGATAGGATTGGTAAAACAGAATGTGTAATCTGAACATGTATCCTTAGGACCTGGCAGAATTACCACAATAGCTCACTGACACACCAAGTAAGGACTATTATGGGTGAAAAATACAATTAAAATCAAAAGCAAAACCAAATCCTGGGGTAACTTCAGATATTAGAGTCAATGTCAAAACTTTAAAGAATCAGGAATGGTGGTGCTTATCACATTCCGATTTAAGTTTCATCTTGGCTGATGCAAAAGATAAATGTCTCTTGGAGAAACACAGTGGAATATCTTAAGTTTAATCATCATTCCAATGCAGTTGTTCTTCCAGATATGGTCTTATTATAGGAACAAATCAATTTAGCTGGCAAGCAGTTATTGACCTGACAACTACTTTTTCTCTACTGCAATAAGATAAAAAAGCACAAGACTGCTTTCACCCAGCAAGCCCAGCAGTAAAACTGTTATCACTTGCTTCAGGATTACTCACCCTCTATCCAGGGCTACCACCACTCTTTAAAGGACTATTTTTTCTCTCAATTAGAGAAAAAAAAAGCCTCTTTGTGTGGACAAATTAGGAAAAATTGCACATTGGGAAGTACAGTTAGAAAAACCTGCTCTCTGAGGGGAGATGGACAAATTTGATAAAAGACATATTTTTGTGAGCCTTCCTATGGGCAGATGCAGCCCAATTCCAGGTCACAGAGCTGAGTGAGGTGAAAGCAGACTGGATTTCAGTTTGCCCTCTTTCCCTTAGCTCAGTGCCTTTGTGTAGTCCACAAACTGTGCAAAGCCATGTGACAAACCAAATTCTTTAACACAATTCAGATATCAAGGAATTTCAACATTTAACTGGTCAACAAAATGAATCACTACATAATGATACTATATATATATTTTTTAATTTATTTATTTATTAGGGAAAGAGAATCTCAAGCAGACTCCTGGTTGAGCTCAGAGCCCTACATAGGACTCCATCTCACAACACTGAGATCATGACCTGAGATGAAATCAAGAGTGGGATGCTTAACTGACTGAGCCACCCAGGTGCCCCATAATGATACTATATTTTAAGAATGGGATTATAGGAAAGAGTGAGAGAATTTTCTAAATGGCCAAAGATCTGGGACATGCCAGGTTCTTCCTTCTAAGGGAGTGAATAAAGATGCTGTAAAGTTGTGCTCTCCATCACGAAAAAGGCCTCCTGATTGATTTTGGAGGAAATATATACCACATTTTAAGGAATTGTTCCCAATGCATTTCCTGAATCACCCCCTAAGTGGCCAGCTTTGTAGAGAGTCCCATGACAGTGAGGGCTCTTCAGCTTGTCCAGGCTGTATCTCTTCCATTTTGCATTTATGATCCTAATGATTCAACATGCTCAAAGTCTCTGTGCTCACAGATGCTCAATTTGAAACATGTTCTTAATAATAAAGTTGATAGAGTGTGTAATGTGTATATTTATATATATTAATGAATTATCCTTGTCACTCTGTCTCCTTCAATATTTTATATATTTTGGTGGTTAATTTTATAATTGATTACACAATTGTTCTATAATTTTCAGAATATAAGAATGATAGAACTTAAAGAGGATTATATGTGATCTAGAAATTCTGAATCTAGATTGCATGCAGTAACTCATAAAAATTTGGTTTATTCCTTTGAGAAGAGTGAGTGCATTTTTAGTTTTAAAAGGAATACTTGCATTATATAAAGTGGAAACATTGTGTGTGTGTGTGTGTTGGAGCAAGGTCCAAAGTATAAAATGGATTCATATAGATGTTGGACAGCTAAAGGGACATTTGTTCCTTTTTGTGTCATCATCTAAATATACTTTTTATTTATATGGCATTCCAAGATAAGTAAAAGTTATGATCAGAGTCCCAAGTTTATTTATTTTTATACATCTGCAAACTACAGCTTCTGCAAATATCAAAAGTGTGGTCAACTAGATGCTTCTCCTCAGGAATTTTAAATCTAAAAAAGATGTTATAGATTGAGGAGCCCCTTAACACAGTAGCAAGCATCCAGAGATATGAGGTCCTACAATACAGTAGGGAATGTGCAATAGCAGAAGTCCAAATGACAATATCATCAGTAGATGACCACTCTTGTGGATAGTAGTTACTTGGTTCCTGGAAAACATAGTTCCCTGATATACTTCCTTTGCATTTATTTTCTACTTATATTCATGAGAGTATCTTTCCATTTGCCCTTATGCTCTTGATTAAAATTTTCCTGTAATTTTCCAGGGAATGGTTGTTCAATTAATAGAATTCTATGATGAACTCCTAAGGACTTGGAGTTTTATTGGTAGAAGGACTTTAATTACAGTTTCACTTCCTTTCCTAGTAATGAGAGTATTAAGATTTTCAAATTCTTCTAGTGTCAGTTTTGGTAAGATGTATTTCCAGAAACTGTTTCCAGTTTGGTAGTGTACATTATTCCACATACAATTGATTAACTGTTTTTGTCTAAATATTTCCAGATACTTAATTCATTTTAATGTTTAACTTCCTTGACACAAAATCCTTTCACTCTCTGTTTTTGGTCTCTCTTTTGTTTAATCCCAACAATGGTCATGTGTGCCTTCCTCTCTCACTTTTGTTCTGTCTCACTCCATCTGTATCTTTCTGTCTCTGTCCCTCTGTCTCACTTCCACTTTCCTTCCTTTTGCTTGCTTTTGCTCTCACTGTCATTCTCTTAAGTTCATCAAATTTGCTTGGAATTTATGAATTTTATTAGCATTTTGAAAAGAAAATTGGCCTAATTTATGCTGTTTACTGTTTTGGCTTTCTATTTTATATTTTCTTAGTTTTCTTCTTTAGTTATTTTTTTCCTAAAATGGTTCCTTATCTCATACATTTGGAATCTTTTTTCCTTTATATTATCTTATTTAATAGCATATTTCTCTCAAATTCCCATGTGAGTTTTATCACACATTCTTTACTTCATATTTTAATTAATATTTATTTAAAGTAACATAACTTTAATATCGCTCCTTCTTTGGCTTAAGCTACACATGGGGATTTTCTAGTTTTCTGTTGTTATTTATTCCTAGCCTACTTCCACATGGTCAAAACCATGCTCTCAAATATATAAAAAGCAGACAGAACCTACACAGAAATGTTCCATGAGAACTTAATACCTAACTATATTTTGCAGTTTTAATAAATATCAGATGACTATTATTAAGTGGGTTGATAAGATTTTATATTTTATATTAGTAATGTAATATTGTCTACTTGATATGCTAAATACTGAGTATATTTATAAACATTTCCTAGAATAATTATAGATTCATGTATTTCTTCTTTATTTCTGACAATATTTGTATCATTTATTTTGAGATACTTTTTAGGTGCTTAAAACTACAATTTTATATCTTTTTTTCAAGATTTTATTTATTTATTTGAGAGAGAGAGAGAGAGACTGAAAGCACAAGTGGGGTGAGGGTCAGAGGGAGAAGCAGACTCCCCCCTAAGCAGGGAGCCCGATGTGGGACTTGATCCTGGGACCCTGGGATCATGACCTGAGTGGAAGGCAGACACTTAACCACTGAGCCACCCAGGTGTCCTACAATTTTATATCTTCCTAATAAAGCAAAACTTTAAAAAAATTATGAAATGATTTATTTTCTCTTGCAATATTTCTTTCTTTAAAGTCCAATTTTCCTAATATTACAGTAGCACCAGATTTCTTTTGTTTAATTTTGCTTATATTTGCTTTTCTTATGCTTTAATATTTTGTATTCATTTCATGTAGATATGACTCTTTAAGCAGCACATATTTTTTAAAAATCATTCTAAAATTTTTCTTTTAATTAGAAATTTTTGTCCATTTATATTTAATGTGTGTATTTGCACAGTTGGATTCAAACCTTCTATCCTACTACCTGCTTTTGAATTTGTCTGATTATATACCTCTATTAGGTTGGTAGTTATACATTATTTTACTTTTTATTTTAGTGTTTTCTCTGGAGATTACATTCTTAATCATTGATCCATCAAAGTCTATACAAATTAGGACTTCTAATGCCTCCAAGACAATAAAATGGCTTTAGAAAATGTTAGCAACATTTATCAGTTATATGTATTGTTTTCTGTTATGTTAATACAGTGCATATATTTTCATTTCCTCTGGAATGGATATATATATTGTTTTTTACAGCCAATAATCTTTTATATTTATCCATGTTTATAGGTCTCTTTTTTAATCCTATCTAATTTCCATATACAATAATTGCCTTCTCTCCTTTTAAAAAATTTTTATTTAAATTCTTTCTCTTGTATGCCAGCTCATTAGAATTTCTTTCATTGCATGGTTTCTTATGTCAAAGTACCTACGTTTTACTGGTTTTATTTCAACCATTTGAAATGTTTTATTTCAACCATTTGATAAACTTTTTTTTTTTACTTTGTCTAGAATTTGAGCTTGACTCCACCCCCAAAAGCTGGAAGATATTATTCCATTAATTCTGGCTTCACACCCTCTGGTCTCATTGTTATTCCTCTGAAATCAATTTTATGTTTGTTTTAAGGCTTTATTATTAACATTTTTAGATATATTTATTATGTCTCTTATATAAAGAATATAAACTATTCCTTATATTTCTCCTCTCCCTCTGTAACTCCAGTGAATATGTTTTATGTTTTACTCTGTCCTTTCTGTATCATGCTCTTTTTTCATTTTCCATCCTTTTATCCCTCCAACGTAATTCTGCCTATTTTCCTGTCATATGTCTTCTGCTCTTCTAATTTTCTTTTTTTTTAGATTTTATTTATTTATTTGAGAAAGAGAGAGTGACACAGAGAGAGCACAAGTAGGGGGAGGGGCAGAGGGAGAAGCAGACTTCCCGCTGAGTGGGGAGCATGCCTCCAGGCTTGATCCTGGGACTCCCGGATCATGACCTGAACTGAAGGCAGATGCTTAACTGACTGAGCACCCAGGTGCCCCTAATTTTTTTAATTTTTCAAGATTTATTTACTTACATTAGAGAGAGTGAGAGAGAGAGCACACGTGTGAGCAGGTGGAGGGGAAGAGGGGAAGGGAGAGGGAAAGAATCTTAAGCAGACTCCCTCATGAGCACAGAGCCCGAGGTAGGGCTCAATTCCATGACCCATGAGATCATGACCTGAGCCAAAATCAAGAGTTGGTGCTCAACTGACCTGAGCAACCCAGGCACCCCTGCTCTTCTAATTTTCTATTTAATTGTATCTAATTTACTGCCAACCCCTCCAATAATTTCTTAATATTAATTAATATACTTTTTAATTCTGGAGTTTCCATTTGCTATATAGCTTCCCATTCTCTGATGGCATACTTTTTCCTTTTTAAAAAAAAATTTGAAGTTATTAATGTGATTTATTTTGAGGTCTCTAATAATTTTTATGATTTCATTGTGAGAATTGTTACTTTTAGATTTTCATTACAAATAATGTCTCATCATATGCCTTTTAAATAGTATGTCATACATTATGTGTAAAAAAAATTAAAAATTATGCTAGGCTTGGGATTCTCTCTTGGAAGATTTATGTTAGCTTCTTGCAGGTGGCTAGAGGCACTAGCAATACTGATTATCTTAATCAAATGGATGTGTTGAATATATACTTCACTGCTTGTGAGGATTGTACTTTTTTTTTTTTGTGGTGAAACAAGAAAGAAATTTATTGAGGCCAACACTGGGAAGACAGTGGACTAGTGTCTCAAAGACTGTCTCCCCAAGGGCTATACTTTTTTCAAGTTTGACTATCCTCTTGGGTTATTGTTCCCAGGAGTTCCAAATAAAACATGGAAGTTTTACCTAATGACCTATTCCTTGGCACAACACATTCAAACCTAATCCCTGGAGATGCTTGATGCCTCTGTTCAGCTTCTTAGCCTCTCAGTGAGTCATTTTCACATTAAAATCATTGAGGACTCTTTTTTTGGATAATTCATATGAGTCACTCATACAGAAGTGCTTTTTAGAGTGAGAGAGGGGCACTAATACCAAAGTATATTTATATAGAAATCTATAGAATAGTTTTACTTAAAAATTAGCTTCTCTATTTGGCTGGTATCTTATATATTTCCTGGTCTCTCTCTGTTAAGACAGATCAAGAGTTAGATGTACAGATAGGTAGGTAATAATTATCTATCATTTGATCATTATTTCGACCTTTTCCAATTTCATAGGTGAAAAGGGCATTTCTTTGTTGAAATAATTTGCATTTTGTTGGTTCCTGATGTGTTTGAACATTTTAATAAGTTTACTGACAATTTACGTTTCACTCTTTCATATCTCCTTATATGAGTACCAAATTTTGCTGTCACTCATTCTGTTTAGTCATATAGTTTGTTGACAGAAAAATAAGTGTCTACTATTCAATTATTATAAGTACAATATATTTTAAAACTAAAAAATATTTTCTACTAAGAAAAATAGTAACCATCAAACTTAACAAGGAGCTTTTGCTCAATTTTAAACTGTTTGTCAGCATGTTCTATATCAAATAGGAAGTGAAGAGGATGATGATGAGTTTACCATGTGGTTTCATGATTTCCTTTAAATATTGCATATCCTTACACCACCTTTTAAAACTCCGTATACACATTTTCTGAAACATTAGCATAATTTTTTCACCACTACTGTGAATTTTTCAAGAACTGATTTGCTCATTCTTGGCTTTGCATTGATAAAAAGTATCTTAGGTTGAAAGTTACAGAGATGAAATTAGAAAGGAATTTTTTTCTTGGTTGAGATTTATGTGTTGTATTTCCTAATGACTTGTTCATTCCAACAAATAATGACCCAATTCTCTTTGACAGAAATCCCTTAGAGTGTTTCTACTATCTCATGAATAAATAGTGTTAATTCTTCATGTAGCATAGAATTACACTATGGTGTAAATGAACTTCTTGTGAATAATTTGTAACTGTTCTAAGTTCCTGTCGGAACACTGTCAGGATACATTTGGCAAATCTTCCCAGATAATTGGTAAACAGAAAAAGCTAATTACATTTGGGACAATCAGAATGTGAATGCATGCAAATCTAATCAGAGGATAAAATGCTCTAAAAATGCTTTGTAAATCTTTAAGTGGTTTCTACTGAGTTCTATGTTACACATGACAAGAGTCAAGATGACAGTCTCCAGACTACCACATGTAACTTCAGAGAAAAAAAAATGCTGATGAAACAAAAGGATAGCAGTTGAGTCAGTCACAAGAAATAACTCTTAGTTGAATACACTGTATTTTCAAAAAGACAGATAGCTTGTAAGGAACCTGCTCCTTATGTTTCTGAAGATGTTGAAGTCAACTGCCCTGTGTGACCTTTTTAGTGCCCAAGAATTGATAGCAGTCAAGAGAAACACAACACTCCTCACAAAAATGTTAGTGAATTTGGAGGCTAAGAAATTATTGATCAAGCTGTGATCCTGCAATAAAACTTTGCATTTGAAATTGCCCTTTAAATAGGAGTGTTTAAAGCTAAGGTAAAAGTGGGGAATATTCGAATCCAGGATGAATCTCTTTGCATCTCATCTATATTCCACTGACCTAGAAGTTTTAGGCAGTTGAAACATTTTAGAAAAGAGTTCTTCTTTGAGTCTTTGGGCCCCTAAACAGCTTCAGGTGATCCATAAACATGTTAAATGTTTATATATATAGTGTGTGTGTGAAGGGTTATGTGTAATGTACTCATATAGCCAGAGAGAGGACTCATGGCTTCATCAGTTTTTCAGAGTGGTCATGATCACCAAAATATAAGAAATACACCCAGGTTTAAAATGACCCATTGCTCCTTGTGTTTAAGGAAAATTAACCGAATATAATAACATATCCTTTTCAAAGGATTTTCACATCCAACAAATAGGTCTGGTAATTCTCACAATTTTCCTGTAGAGGTAGCCATATTTGTAAATTTACTTCTTGTATGTTTAAATGTACATTTAGATAAGCAATGGGACACCTGAAAATGACATGTTAATACACGGCAAAGTAATAATGTGTGGAAGTATTCCTTTGCCGTAGGGAGGGGAGAGGTTATGGAAATTTCTTTATAAGTATATATGTCTGTGCTTGTGCATGTGAGTGTATGTGTGTGTCTATTAGGAACAGTCTGATTTGATAAATATGAGAGAGGGGAGGTTATATTAACTATAAACATGAAACTTGAATCTTCATCCTAAAAGTTATTTTTTCCCCTTATAGCCACTACCAATTAGCTGCTCTGTCTCCATCTTTGTCTCTGCCTCCCTGTCTGTGTCACATTTAAAACATGTGTGCATATTGTATAAAAACTATATTTGGTACAATGAGCTGATTTGCTGTACAATTGCCACTTATTTTGTTGGGATTCCAGTCCTTTCTATAATATGTTTGTTTATATTAACTGCTGTATACTTGCTGGTCTTTCTAAGGTGGATAATTAAAAGAGAGGGCAAGTTAATGGTTTTTAAGCTTGAAAAAATAGAATCGTCTGAGACACTATTTCTAGAATTTTTAGGAAATGCAAACATAATTTATTATGATTATGATAATTATGATCATCTGCCTGCTATACCTAAATAAAACAAACCCTCCTATATACTTCATATTCTGGGTCTTTCACAGATCCTACTTGCATTCATGAATTTCTTTGGTCCAGGGAACAAAAATTTAAGTGTTTTAGGTACTCTGGTGTAAGTCACTTAACATGCATCTGAGGTATAAAATACCATACCCACGTCTCATATTTCCAGTCTATAGGGTCTCTGAGCTAATTAACACTTTGTCTTACCAAAGGCAACTGCTTTTTCTTTGTGAAAAGACATTTTGTCAAATTTCCAAAAATACTGTTTCTTGAAATAATAGAAATCTTCCGAGTTTATAAAATGCCCTCTATCATTCTCCCTCATCTATGCTCAGAAGAAATTATTTATTGGAGTCTTTCAGCTTTAGCACAGTTGGAAGAAACCTACTCCACAGATAAGATTTGAAGTTTCCAACTCGTTAAACTTATTTTGTAAAGTCCCATCACAACTTTATGGAGAGCAATGAATTAGCTACATTTGTTGCTGTCCACCACCACATTTATTAAACTCAAGTAGAAAAGTATAAGCTGCTTAATAAGCCTTTGCAACACAGATTTAAATAACAATAACAAGTATATGATTAATAATAGTAATAATAATAGAAAGTTCCTACATTGTTTATTCCATATACCAGGACTTTTCTTAATATATATATGTATATCACACACACACACACACACACACACACACACACATATATATTCCTTGTGTTTAAGCAGTTTAAAATGTTTAAGGAAACATTTTAGAAAAGAGTTCTTATTTTGAGTCTTTGGGCCCCTAAACAGCTTCAGGTGATCCTGGCCTGACTGATATCTCCAACTCTAATCTATTGTCACAGTTGAACCTCTTCTCCTTGCTAATCTATAAATGTCCCACAGCAACAATGAGAAGCCTGTCTCTCACAATCCACAATCCACTTACATAATTGTTTAACTCCAGTATACAAATAGTGGTATCCGCATTGTTAACCCATATTTGCATGTGAAACAACTTTATCAACTAGAGCACACTGCTATGTACAGTTCCACATGCCTTTTGTTTTACAGACTATTCTCTTTTCCAAAGTTACTTAGGTCAGCAATATTTTCCCCACCTCCTTTAATGAATTGGTTTCTGAATTTGTAATAAAGCTCAATTGATTTGTCACATTTTCCATTCCATCCAGGAATTCACTGACCTCCAAAATGATTCTTTTTAATTTGTGTAAATTAAGTTTCACTCTTTGTGGTATAAAGTTTTATGGATTTTTGACACTTACATAATGTTTTGTATCTACCAATTTAGTATCATAAAATAGTTTTACAGCTCTAAAAATTCACCCATGCTTTAGCCACCCACTCACTTCTCCACCCCTCCCTGAGGCACTGGAAACATTACCAGTGGGTTGAATGCTGCCATATTTGCAAAATGGGGTTTAGCAGATGTAATTAATTTAAAGATTTAAAGATTAGGAGATTATCCTGAATGATACAAGTGGACACCACATCCTATGACAAGTGTCCTTATATAAAACAAACAGCAGGAAGACACAGCTAAGAAGAAGCAATGTGATCACTAAGGCAAAGATTGGGGTGACCTGTTTACCCATCAAGGGATATCTGGAGCTGATACTGGAAGCCAGATGCTTCCAAATGTTGGAAGAGGCAAAGAATGGATTGTTCCATAGTGCCGTTGGAAGAAGTGAAGCCCTGCCAAAACTTTGATTTCAGACTTCTGGCCTCCAAAATTGAGAGAACAAATTTCTGTCATTTTAAGCAACAAAATTTGTGGTAATTTGTTATGGTACCACAAGAGACTAATACACTATCATTATAGTGTTGCGTTTTTCAGAATATCATATAATTGGACTCATACAGCATGCAGCTTTTAGACTGATTTCTTTCATTTAGTACTATGCATTTAAGATTCATCTATGTCTTTTCATAGTTTGATAGTTTCTTTCTTTTTATTGCTAAATAATACTCTACTGTATGGATGTTTCACAGTTTGTTTACCTAAGCACCTATTGAAGGACATCTCATCTTAAGTTACTTTTCTTCAATTATGAATAAAGCTGCTATAAACCTTTATGTGTAGATTTTTGGGTGGACAGAGTTTCAAATCAGCTGGGTAAATACTTAAGAGTGTGTGATTGTTAGTGTGTATGGCAAGACTATGGTTAGTTTTTATGAGAAACCGATAAACAGTTTTCCAAAGTAGGAGTAGCATTTTGCATTCTCACTAGCAATCAATGAAAAGTCCTTGTTGCTCTGTATTTTTATCTGCAGTTGGATCTTGTGATGTTTTGGATCTTAGCCTTCTAAGTGTGTAGTGTTACCTTACCGTTGTTTAATTTGAAATTCCTTAATAACAGATGATGCCAATCCTCTTTTATATGCATATTTAATATTGGTATATCTTCTTTTGTAAGATGTTGATTCATAATTTTCGCCCAGTCAGTTTCAAATTGTTTTCCTTTTGTGCAGTATTAATAGCTTTGTGCATAATTTGGACAGAAGTCATTTTTCAAATATGTGTTTTTCACATATTTTCTCCGAGTATGTAGCTTGTTTCTTCATTCTCTTTACAGTGTCTTTTACAGAAGAGGAGTTTTACACTTTAATAAATTCGGATTCATCATTTTTTTCTTTCATGTTTCAAGATTTTGGTATTCTATATAAAAGTTCATCACCAATTCCAAAGTCACATAATATATTCCATGTTATCCTCTGGATATTTTATATTTAGTGTTCTATTTTTAGATTTATCAACCATTTTCAGTTCCTTTTTGTGGTGTCAGGTCTGTGTTTATGTTGATTTATCTATATATGCATATATTTTTCATAGGACTTCCAATTATTCCAGCACCATTTGTTAAAAGGATTTTCAATTCTCCATTGAATTGTCTTTGATCCTTTGTCAAACTCAGTTATATTTGTGTGTCTATTTCTGGGTTCTCGATTCTATTCCGTTGATCTATGTGTCTATTCTTCCACCGATACCATAGTGTCTTCATTACTGTAGCTCTAGAGTAAGCCTTGAAATTGGGTAATGTGAGTCCACTCTCATCCTTGCTTTTTTCCTTCTTTCATCATGCTCCCCCTCCCCTTCCTCCTGTTCTTCCTCATCTTCTCTTCCTCTTCCTTCATCCTTTCCTCCTCCTCCTTCTTCTTACTGTGTTGTCTAGTCAAGGTCGTTGGTGTTTTCATATAAACTTTAGAATAAACGTTTTAGTATCTAAAATATAGTTTGTTGTGATTTTGATTAGTATTTTCTTATTTCTACAACAGGTTAGAAAGACTTGATGTCTTAAAATATTTAATCTTGTATATTTCTTATAAACTAAAAAATATCTCAGAGAAACAAAAGTTATTTAATATGATATCTCATTTTTAATAAATGGCAGGACATGGATTTGAAACTTTAACAGTCTAGCTCTCAAATACAATTTTAATATATATATATAATCACATTCCTTTAATTACAGCAGTCATCACACTATTAATTTCCAATAGCCTATACACGTTTCAAGTAATTGACTATCTGTTTCATTTTTGTTTCTCCATTTAGTTAAGTATGTCACACGTATTGCAAATATCACTGTTTACTACATTTTCCACTGCTATCAGCCCTGCTCTGGACAACACAGCTTCTGAATAATGAGTCTTAGGGAGGCACTTATCTTCCCCTACTGTTCATTTGCAACCTAGCTGCAGCCAGTTTGATCATTAAAATAGTAATAATCATAAAATAAAGGTAAATCAAATATTTCTACTTCCCTGCTAGAATCCCCCAAAGTGATCTATTGAAATTAAATTAAATATAAATATGTAGCATGGTTTATGAAGTCCTGTGCAATCTGAGTCTGTTGCCTCTCTGACCTCAGGTGGAAATCCTATTCATCTCCTCCAGTCATATCAGTCCTTGAAATTGCTAGGTTCATCCTTTAATAGACTTTTACATTAACTATTCCTTCTGCTTGATATGTTTCCCTTAAATGTATATAAAGGAGGCTCCTTGTCAGGCAGATCTCAATTCAAACACCATTTCCTCAAAATGCCTTCACTGACCACCTTTCCTAAAGCAACTGGCCAACCTTTTGTGGCCTCCACACCATCTGTACACTGTCTTCTGGTGACCACATCAAAAGTTTCAAATATACCTCTCTGCCTGAACAAACCAATCTTTATGTTTTAACTGAAAACTTTATTTCAAGCCTCAAACTATAATATCCCTCTACCTGCCAGATAGATGGTCCTAGATATTGTATAGGTATTTATAAATCAACAAGTCTGCCTTTAGTTCTTTTCTACATTATTTGAGTGAAAAGCCAGTATGTGTTGTGAAAGAGCAAACATATGCACCTTGCTTTTTAAAAAAAAAAAATTATTCGCACATTTTGCCTTTTTATTAAGGGAACAGAACCTTCTTGAAATCTGAAGAGATGGTTCATCCACATCTCTAAAGAGTGAGCATTCTGTTTGCAAATTTTAATGACACTTGTGCTCAAACAGTTTTGGAGTACTTTGTCATAACATGCTAACTGCTTTTAAATTCAGCATAATGAAGTGCAAGGCATTTCCCTGTGAAAACAGTTTTGGAATAAATCTACTACATGATAAAAAAAATCTTACCAAAGGATTGTGGTTCATTGCAAAAAAAAACAAAAACAAAAACAAAAAACCAAAAAACAAATAAACCAACACCACTCCTTCTATTATTTTGGGAGCCACAGGAAGTTATATGTTAAAAGACAGAAATATGACTCATCTTCCTTAGTCTCTCATGGTATGTATCAGGATATTAGAAAATTTGGGTGTGGTCAAAATGTGTAGTAAACTTAGATGATGTGTTTCTGTCCCTTTCCATTTGTGTGCTTAAAAAGGAGCAACTTATAATATAGTTCTCCATATAAAGATAAATCTAAAGTCATTTGGAAATAAGCAAAAGGAAAGAGCAATTGGTTCTATCGAACACTGAAGATTGAATACCTTAATTAACTAAATAACATTTTCAGACTAACATTTTCAGAGCACCTATCAATTATCCTAGCCTGGGAATACAAAAGTCAAAGAAAAGGAAATCTCTTTTAACAATCTTGACATCTAGAAAAAAAGCAACTATCTAAACAGGCACTACAACATTATGTGGCATTTTCTATAACTAGACCATATATGGGGTTTAAATTTGCCTGGAGAAAATGCTTAAGATTATCAAAGGTGATAATTGATCTGAGAATGAAAGAATGAGTTAGTATGTTTAGTGGAAAATCAAGAGAAACCATTTGAAGCAAAACATTTAGCAATTGAAAAGGAGTGGAGACACTGGCTCATCTTGGCATAAACATGAAATTTTAAACAGTTCAGTGTTGTTGGAAATGGAAATGGTAAAAAAGGAAACTAAGCTGACACTAAATCATGGAGTCTTATGGTCAGATGAAACATTCTGTATTTGCTTTTTAGGAAAGTAGGAATATTGGGAAACATTTAAGTAGAGACTGACACTATTGCATTAAGGGCTGAAATATCAAACTGGTGAAAATGTAGATGTTTGCTTCAAGGACAGGATGATGAAAGAATCAAGAAGAATGAATAAAAATAGGAGATGAAAACAATAAGAGGTTACCATAATATTCAAAGTTCAAATTCAAAAAGATATATGCACCCTTGTGTTTACTGTAGCATTATTTACAATAGCAACTCAAGTATTCATCAATAGATGAATGGATACAGAAGATTTGGTATACAAACAGACACACACATAAAGGAATATTACACAGCCAAAACAAAGGGTAAGATTGTGTCATTTTTGACAACATGGATGGACCTAGGGGGAATTATGCTAAGTGAAATAAGTCAGACTTAGAAAAACAAATACCATATGATTTCACTCATACGTTGAACCTAAAATACAAATGAATAAACAAACAAACAAAAAGCAGAAAGACTCCTAAATACAGAGAACAAATTGATGATTGCCAGAAGGGGGGGTGGGAGGATGGACAAAATCGGTGAAGGGGAATGGGAGGTACAGGCTTCCGATTATTGGAATGAATAAGTCATGGTAATAAAAGGCACAGCAGAAGGAATATAGCCAATGGTATTGTGATAGTGACATTTGCGACGGATGGTAGCTAGCCACCTTTGTGGTGAGCGTTGTGTAATGTATAAACATGTGGACTATTATGTACACCAGAAACTAATATTACATGTATGGTAAATAACTGGAATTTAAATAATTAAAAAATGAAATAAAATAAATAAAAAGTTATGACAAAGTTCAAATGAAAAGTGTGTGGAAATAAATGAAGACCACCAAAATGTAAACAAAGAAAATCTATTCACAGTTTATTGTCACAAGAGATTTAGCCCCTATCACTAACATTTGGCAGACACACACAGATATGAAAGAAATGAGAAATCTTTATAGTGAAAAAAAAAAAACATGGAAAGCTTCAGGTATGCTCTAATTAGAAGTTGTTGGCATAGGAAGTTGGAGGCAGGCTAGCAAGAAGGAGCATTCTATGTGATTGGATTGAAGAGCATATGTGGCTTTCTCTCCTTAGTCCTGAGCTGGAAAC
Organism: Callorhinus ursinus; assembly: GCF_003265705.2. Classification (NCBI taxonomy): domain Eukaryota; kingdom Metazoa; phylum Chordata; class Mammalia; order Carnivora; family Otariidae; genus Callorhinus; species Callorhinus ursinus. The sequence goes on from NW_027397114.1 coordinate 2,126,185, forward strand.
CGGGGCAAACATTAAGGAAGTTATCAAGTCCTTAACTTTCTTGGCTGATTGCTATAAGGTTTCAGTTTGGCTCCTTGGGCTGGTAACTAGAGAAGTTATGGTCTGGCTATCTGGAGTGGTTAATGCAAAGATGTCAGTCAGAGTTTTGTTGTCAAATATGGTCTGTCTTTACCGTTTTTGTATATTTAGCTTCTCAGATGGGTAGACATAAAAGTAGACTGCATAATTACATGACTTGAGTACGGATTGTATATGAATTTGAGGAAGGACATCTAGGAGATAAAGCAGGGGAACAGGTTTGAATAGTAAGCACAGGTATTTATTGAATAATGCTACTTGCCAGGAGCTTGGCTGAGATACACTTTATGCTCATCTTTTTGAACGCTTACCTGACATTTGAAGACAAGGATAATGGCTAAAGCAGTTATTCCTAGCATAATAGGAGTCCTAGAAGTAATGCAGAGATAATTAAGTACTGATCATACATGTTGATCTAGAATTTTGAAAAATATTTTATTTTGAAAATAAAATTCAACCATAATTTTCAGGTTCTGCCTTCTGGAAATTTAGTATTTTATAATCAGATCCAGGGTAACTTTAAAAACAAACAAACAAACAAACAAGCAACAAAAGCAAAAGAGACAGAGCTGAGGACAGTGAAAAGGAAGGAAAAATGATAAAATTTATTTCCATTTTTTTCCTTCCATCTTTGGACTTTTCAATAGTAGAGCTTCCGGGGATATACAGTGCTTCATTCTTTGTAAAAGACCATTTCTCATTCTCTAAGCCAAAGTAGCATTAGACTAAGCAAGAAAGAAAAATGAGCTAGCTGACCTTTCCAATAACAGGCCGACCTGTCTGCACTGCATGAATAATTGTCCACAGTGTCAAGGGGACTTACACATTATATTGACTAAAGAAAAAAACTTTCTGGATATGCTTACTAAGCGATCTTAGAAATGAATTAATCCAGACAAATTTTGAAGTAAACTTTGAAAGGAGTGAGAGTGTTTTTGTTTGTTTGTTTGTTAATATCATCCTCTTGTGATCATCAATTTCTGAATGTATAACTGAACTCCTTCCCACAGCTTAGTTAACAAGTCAACATGTTTACACAGAACCTACCATATGCACAGTATGAAGGTCAAGATCCATAGAAATGGGGGGACGGAGCAAGATGGCAGAGAGGTAAGAGGCCTGGATTTGGTCTGGTCCCAGAAATTCAGCTGCATAGGGATCAAACCATTCTGAACACCTACGAACTCAAAAGGAGATCGAAGAAAAAAATAGCAACAACTCTCTGAACAGAAAAGCGACCACTTCCTGGAAGATAGGACGTGCAGAGAAGTGAATCCGAGGCGATATTCTAGAGGATAGACGGCGGGGGAGGGGGCCTCCGTCGGCCGCTTCTGGCAAGTGCTAGAGCCGCGGAGCACAAAATCGGAACTTTTAGAAGTCGGCTCCGCTGAGGGATGTCGCTCCAATGGCTAAGCAGGGGGTGGAACCCTCATGGGACAGTGGGCTCTCAGGACCCTCGGGGTCACAGAAAGATCGGGGGTGCCTAAGTGTGGCAGAGCTCCCAGGTATCGGAGCGGGGAAGCCGGCTGCAGAGATGGAGCCGAGGTGTGGGCTCTCAGCTCAGGGTTGCCATGAACTGTGATCCGTGGCAGTCAGGCCACTGCTCCTCCAGCAGGGACCCAACAAGCAGCAGATCCAAGGAGACTCTCATTCCTCCCCCGGGAGGAGTGGCGCGGGAGCGCACCTCAGGGATCTGCTGGGTTTGGAGACTCCACACGGGGTCAGGTGCCAGAGATAGAAACACTTGGTCACAGGCCAGGTGAGCACAGAGAGGACCAGAGACCGGGGAGATGGGAGTGATTGACTGCTTTTCTCTGGGGGTGCACTGAGGAGCAGGGCTCCAAGTTCTTGGCTCCTCCAGGTGGAGATTGGGAGGCCTCCATTTTCACTCTCGTCCTCCAAAGCTGTACGGAAAGCTTGCAGGGAACAAAAGCTCCCGAGATCAAACCCGAGCAGATTTTACTTAGCCCGGACCCACAGGGTGGGGCAATTCCGCCTCTGGCAAAGACATTTAGGAACCACAAAAGGCCTCTCCCCCAGAAGATCACCAAGAACAGCCAGCCAAGACCAAGTTTACTGATCAATGAAAATGGCAAAACTCTGGAGCTAGGGGAATACTGCACACAGAATACATGGCTTTTTTTTTTAATTTAATTTTATTATGTTATGTTAATCATCATACATTACATCATTA
>NW_027397114.1:2128556-2129035 GCF_003265705.2 Callorhinus ursinus
CTCATGGTTTGTCTCTCCCTCTGACTTACTCCCCTTCATTCTTCCCCTCCTGCTATCTTCTTCTTTTTCTTTTTTCTTAACATATGTTGCATTATTTGTTTCAGAGGTACAGATCTGTGATTCAACAGTCTTGCACAATTCACAGCGCTCACCATAGCACATACCCTACCCAATGTCTATCACCCAGCCACCCCATCCCTCCCAACCCCACCACTCCAGCAACACTCAGTTTGTTTCCTGAGATTAAGAATTCCTCATGTCAGTGAGGTCATATGATACATGTCTTTCTCTGATGGACCATGATTCTTTAGTCTTTCAAAGTTAATTTTTTTAACTGTCTTTTGTTTTTTTTTTTCTGAGTTTTTCTTTTTCCCTTTTTCAACCAACATTTTATCAACCCCTTTTTTAAAAAAATATTTTTTATTTTTCATGTTTAGAGCCATATTCTACCCCTTCATTGTAGTTACCCTTATTTTTGG
>NW_027397114.1:2129135-2130519 GCF_003265705.2 Callorhinus ursinus
ATAGGTTGTTCTCTCTTTAAAATTTTGAGATACAGTTTCTTCTAACAGATCAAAATATACCCTAAATCTCTACTGTATGGCTTTGTTCTAGTCTCCTGCATGATCACATTCTCTCCCCTTTTTTTTCTTATTTTTTAAATCCTTTTCTTTCTTTTTTCAAAGAACTTCTTAACAATTCCTTTTAAAAAATCTTTTATAATTTTCATCTTAACAGTCATATTCCATCCCTTCATCATATTAACCCTTATTTTTGAACATATATACGTTTTTCTTTCTTTAAAATTTTGGGAGGCACATTCTTCTAACTGACCAAAATATGCCCAAAATCTAGTGTGTGGCACTGATCTATGCACCAGCCTGATCATATTTGATCATATTCTGTTTTTTGTTTCGTTTTATTTTGTTTTTGTTTGTTTTTATCTTTATCTTTTATTTTTGCTTTTTTTTTCGTTTTTCTTTCTTTCCCTTTCTTTTCCTCTGGTTTCAGGTCTTTTCTGATTTGTTTAGAGTATATTTTCTGCGGACATTGTTACCCTGTTAGCAGTTTGTTCTCTCATTCATCTATTCTCCTCTGGACAAAATGACAAGACGGAAAAAATCACCTCAACAAAAAGAACAAGAGGTAGTACCAACTGCCAGGGACCTAATCAATACAAACATTAGTACGACGTCAGAACTAGAGTTCAGAATTATGATTTTAAAGATACTAGCTGGGCTTGAAAAAAAATGGAAGTTATTAGAGAAACGCTTTCTGGAGAAATAAAAGAACTAAAATCTAACCAAGTCGAAATCAAAAAGGTTCTTAATGAGGTGCAATAAAAAACGGAGGCTCTAACTGCTAGGATAAATGAAGCAGAAGAGAGAATTAGTGATATAGAAGATCAAATGATGAAAAATCAAGAAGTTGAGAAAAAGGGAGATAAACAAATACGGGATCACGAGGGCAGAATTCGAGAGATAAGCGATACCAGAAGATGAAACAACATTAGAATAATTGGGATTCCAGAAGAAGAAGAAAGAGAGAGGGGGGCAAAAGGTATATTGGAGCAAATTAGAGCAGAGAAATTCCCTAATTTGGGGAAGGAAACAGGCATCAAAATCCAGGAGGCACAGAGGACCCCTCTCAAAATCAATGAAAATAGGTCAACACCCTGACATCTAATAGTAAAACTTATGAGTCTCAGAGACAAAGAGAAAATCCTGAAAGCAGCTCGGGAGAAGAGATCTGTAACCTACAATGGGAGAATCATTAGATTGGCAACAGACCTATCCACAGAGACCTGGCAGGCCAGAAAGGACTGGCAGGATATATTCAGAGCACTAAACAAGAAAAATATGCAGCCCAGAATACTGTATCCAGCTAGGCTGTCACTGAAAATAGAAG
>NW_027397114.1:2135519-2148706 GCF_003265705.2 Callorhinus ursinus
GGGGGTGGGAGGGATGGGGTGGCTGGGTGATAGACATTGGGTAGGGTATGTGCTATGGTGAGCGCTGTGAATTGTGCAAGACTGTTGAATCACAGATCTGTACCTCTGAAACAAATAATGCATTATATGTAATGCATATTTGCAAAAAAAAAAAAAAGAAGATAGCAGGAAGGGAAGAATGAGGGGTGGTAATCGGAGGGGGAGATTAACCATGAGGTACAATGGACTCTGAGAAACAAACTGAGGGTTCTAGAGGGGAGGGGGGTGGGGGATGGGTTAGTCTGGTGATGGGTATTAAAGAGGGCATGTTCTGCATGGAGCACTGGGTGTTATACGCAAATATTGAATCATGGAACACTACATCAAAAACTAATGATGTAATGTATGGTGATTAACATAACATAAAAAAAAGATCCATAGAAATATAATGCCGGGTTTTTGCCCTTTAGGAGCTTAGAACATGAAGTAAATAAAGGGTGTAAGTGGTTAGCTGGAGATAGACTATTTTTATAAAAAGGAATCATTAATAATATAAGAATAAAAATATAGGATAAATAATATAGCAAAAAAATCAATTAATTGATTACAGAAAATTGTTCTCAATATCTGATTACACCAGAAGAGATAACATCAGACTTTGTGTTTAGCAAAGCACAGAAAGCATATTGAATTTCCTCTTGTAACATTTAAGGGCATTATTAGTAGTAGTAGTGGTAGTAGTAGTCCAGAAGAGCCAGTTTTGAAAGTAGAGAATATATATTGAATACTTTTTGAAGAAAGAGATGTATTGAATAATACTTCCTGGCCAATCATTGAATCTGGCTCATTATTTACCTGTTTTAGTGAATCCTTACCACAAGCCTATAGAGTAGGTAATAATAGGCAACTATTCAAATGATAAAATGGAATCTTGAAAACACATTTTTCAGGTCTCTGAAACTGGTTTCTCTAAAAATCAGAGTTCTCATGAGGGCCTAGAAGTTATGTCTTACTGGAAAGATAGGCATTTAGAATATATTTGACTACAGATAAAGTGTGACAGGAGGGGCGAGGCTGAAGAAGAGATCCCCACGCCATCCTGGAAAAGTAACTCATTTTATTTAATACTTTTTCTTTTAATTCTGGAGTTGAAAGTTGGAAGCAGAAAAAAAAATCACTACCATTTTGTAGTTATTGATAAAAAAAAAGTTGAACAGCGAAAATTCAAATCTAAAGTGCTAATTTATTGAACCAAACACAACCCAGGAGCACCTCCTGGGTATCATGTACTACTCTACACACCAGGTATATCATCATGAACAACAAGGAGTGTCCCTGAGAAGCTTGCATTCTAGTAGGGAGACTGACCAATAAACAAGGTAAACAAGTAAAAATATGATTTAAAAACATGAAGTAAGATACATCAACGGGTGAGGAAGAACCTGCTCCTGGAACAATTGTCAAACATACATTTTTTTTAATTCAGGCTTACTGATGTGTATTTACATCAGTAAAACTCATCTATTTTTTTTTTTGTACAGCTCCATGAGGTTTGAGGAATGCAATCAGTTATATAATCACCCACATAATTAAGATAGAAAGTCTTTCCACTACCTCCCAAGCTTACCCCCCTTCCTTCACGTCATACCCAGTCCTTGGCAACTGATGCTCTGATATCTGTTCTTACCCTTTACAGTTTCCAAAATATCAAATAAATGGAAACATTCAGTCTGTAGTTTTTTGGTTTTTTTGTTGTTTTTTTTTTTTTTCTTTGAGTTCTGGCTTCGTTCCTGAGGTTTTTGGACTTCTTTCATGTTGTAGGATATATCAGTGGTGGGTTCTTTTTTATTGTTGAACACATTTTGCATTCCTCCAGCAGCATGTGAGAGTTCCAATCGTGTCACATCTTTGCCAACACTTTGTATTGCCTGTTTCATTTTATTTTTTAATCCCAGCCTTTCTAGTAAATGTGCGTGAAATCTCATTGTGAATTTAATTTGCATTTCCCTAATGACTATTGATGTTGAACATTTTTTCCATGGGCTTATTTGCCATCCCTTTCTTGGGTGGAAGCATTTGCTTATACTTTTTGCCCATTTGTTATTGACTTGTTTTTCCTCTCATCATTAATTTTAGGAGTTCTTTGTGTATTCTTTATATAGTTTATTTATATTATAAAAAAGTTTGTATATTACAGATATATTTAGATATATAATTATATATTCTTTATATATTCATTGAACAGTACTTTTTCAAATGTGTTTTGGGGAAAATATTTTCTCTCATTTGTGCCTTACCTTTTTATTTTAAATGTCTTTTAAAGAACTTTTTCTTAATTTTGATAAAGTTCAACACTGCTTTTTAAATTTTACATTTTATATTTATTTTCTGTCAAATTAAAAAAAAAAAAACTTTGCCTGACCCAAAGTTTCTCTACGTATTATCTTCTAGATACTGTTAATAGTAAAATTTACATTTTGGTCTATAATCTAATACCAGGTCATGTTTGTGTGTGGTGAATAGAACAAGATAGGTCAAAGGTTTGTCTTTTTATTTATTTGTCTTCTTTCTTCCTTTAAAAAATTTTAAACTGTCTAACTGTTCCAGCAGTTTATGGTGAAAAAAATTATTTTCCATTGAATCATCTTGGCATCTTTATTGAAATCGATTAATCATAAACTGGGTCCCCTGAATTCTACTTTCTTTTTCATTGATCTGTATGTCTATATAACATGTCCAAGCATAATTTTTGATCAAATGCTCTGAGATTACATTAAAAAAATGAATCTCTTGGTTAAGTCAGCAATCATGGATGTCCATCCCACTTAATTTTTAGGCAAGTGGCAAAACTGAATAGGTATTCCCCAATTTCTTAAAAAATGCATAAAATAAATTCATAAAAATAAAATAAATTAAACCTATGTAGAGATATACTTTAAAACAAAACAAAAAAAATAGACTTAGAGGATGTACCCTAGATGAAATATTATCCTAAGAAATGGAATAAACATACTGCTCTATAGTCAACAAAATTAACAACATTAAGCAATATAATAATTTCCTCAGGAAGGAATTATGAGAAATATATAAAGGAATTAAAAAAGAGAGAGGATAAAACAAACTTGGAATGTGAACTAGTGGTGATAAAAAAGAAATGATAAAAATATTTACGAATCTGATTAAGGACTTGTCTCTGGAATACATAAAGCATTCTCAAAACTCAATAATAAGAAAACAAATAACCCAATAAAGATGGATAAAAAATTTGAAAAGGCATTTCATCAAAAAAGATATGCAGATGGCCAATAATCACATGAATTATGCTCAACATTATTAGTCATTAGGGAAATGTAAATTAAAACCAAAATGAGATATATACTGATTAGAAAGGCTACAATTTAAAAAGCTGATCATAGGAAGTGTTGGGCTGTAAGCAGAGTTACTAAGTTGCACACACTGCTGTTGGGAATGTAAAATGGTAGTTTGTCAGGTTCTTAAAAAATTAGACATACACTTACCACATGACACAGCCATTTCAGTCGTTGGTATTTACCCAAGATAAATGAAAGTGTATTCCAGACTTAAACAGAAATGTTTAGAGAAGCTTTATTGGAAACAGCAAAAAAAAAAAAAAAAAAAACTGGTTAACACTCAATGTCCATTAACAAGTGAATGGAAAAATAAGCTCTGGTATATACAAACACATGAAATGCTGCTTGGAAATAAGAAGGCATGAATCATTGGTAGATACTACATCATGGATGAATCTTGAAATAATTATGTTGAGAGAAACAAGCCAACCAAATAAAGTCCATGTTGTATGATTCATTAACATAAAAGTCAAGAATGTGCAAACTAACCTATCATGATAGAAAGTAGGACATTTGCTGCCTGTTGAAGGAGTAAAGACTGGCAGAAATAGGTGGGGGCAAAGAATGACAGTCCCAAGGAACCTTTTAGGGGAGTTGCCTGTGTTTATCATATTGACTATAGTGGTGGTTTCATAGGGGTATATATATTGTCAGTCTTACCAAATTATAGAGAAAGAAAGAGAGATCCCTGGAATCTCTCTCACATTTTATATATGTGCAAAATATTGTATGCCACTTATACCTTAATAAACAGGTAACAACAAGCAACCTCAAAATGACATGGGTACACAGGACAGGCACACACTAACATATTGAAAAAGACTAACTTAAAAGGAGACACTTAAATGTGAAAGTATAAGTCTAAAATGATAGGAAATCCAGTTGAAAACAAATAATAAAGTGAATAAATAAGTAGCTCACAGAAAAGATATTCCAAATGAATAATATATTTACAAATAGATTCTCAGCTTTACTAATAATCAGAGAGATGCAGTTTGATATATCACTCATCAGAGTAGCAAAAATTGAGGGGAAAAAATAATGGCAAATGATAATAAGGATATGGGCAAAGAGGACCCCTGGCATGTTGGTGGGAGTTTTAACAACTTGGGAAACTGTAGTGTTTGTGGGGATTACAATCAGTTTTTTGTACAGTCAATTACAAAACAGCATCCCAAATAGCCCAGAAAAGCTCTTTCACCTGTTCACAGGAAGAAAACTACCTAGAATCTTTAGAGCAACATGTTTTATGTTAGCAAAGACCAGATACAGCTTAGGGATTCATGAAAAGGGGAATGAAAAGCAAAGTGTGATATATCCCTATGGTAGAATAGCTTATATTGGTCAGAAAAAAAGATGAAAAGAGATTAATCTTCCCCAAAAACATAATATTCAGTGGAAAAATTAAAGTATTCTAAAACTAATTTATAACAATATATCATTTATATAAATAAAACTCACATGCTCATAAAGCAATACAATGTTTTCCAGGGATCTCTCTCTCTCTCTTTCTCTCTCTCTCTCCCTCTCTCTCTCTCCCCCTCCCTCCCTCTTTCTGTTAAGTGTCAGTTCTGATCATCCAAGAGGCACAAACCAAGAAGGAATTAAAGTTATGCAGGGTTTATTGGTAAGATGTCTATGAAAATTACAAGAGGGGTATGCAGGAGTCTTCAGGGAGGGCTGTCAGATGGTGACACAATTCTATTTCTGTGAAAGGCAAGAGGGATTAAAAAAAATGGTTTAAGAAGTTTCTCTGGCCATAGGCAGATGAGCAGTCACCAAGCCAAAGGTGCCGCATTTCAAGGAATCCCACATCAGGTGGGACTGGTCGAGGTTTAATAGCCCTCTGTGTTCTGTCAGTAGATGGAAAAAGCCTGGGGGAATGTGACCAGGGATGAAGGTTATGATGGTGGCATGCACTTCCATGGCCACCACTAGGGACAGTAATGTGAAGGACATAATTTAAATACATAGATACCTAAAGAATCTAAAAAGTAAATGTGTTCACACACACACAAAGCAATAGTAGAGTTCCATAAACTGAAGAGCATAAACTTATTCCATTTTGTGAACCCCAGGTCTACTCAAAAATATCACTGGAACTTGTTTAAAAATTATTTCTGTTACATCTCTTTATGACAATGAAGAAATTAAAAACAGAAATGTATGATATACAAAAATAACTATAATCAAAACTTCGTGATGGAGCTAGCATCAGAGTCTTTTGTGAAAGCTCAGGTATCTCCCTAAATCCTGAGAAGAGCATGCATGGGTCAAGACCTAAGACTGAAGCACAGTATTTGGGCTTGAATTATATAAAGAGGTTAAAAACACTTGTTTTATTTTGTTCCAGGTAAAGACCTCTTTACGTCTCTCAAAATCATCAGTGGTTCTCTTACTGGCCTGTAAGAGGTTTGTATTTCTTCATAAACCTGCTATGGTCAAAGTGGTTAGGTTCTGTAATATGTGAATACATGCTTAGAGACTAGATGAAGATGCCAAATAGATCCATTAGGTTTGCTTCTATCCAATGAGAAGAACCTCTGTGATTGGTTGAATAGAACAGAAAACCAGATAAGAATCTATAGACAGAATTCTATCATTAGTTGAGGCACAAGGCTCCACTTTCTAGACAGCCCCAGTTTATGCTTACCGTCCTCCTGTAATTATGGACAGGATTTCCTTTCTTTTTTTTTTAAGATTTTATTTACTTATTTGACAGAGAGAGAGAGACAGCGAGAGAGGGAACACAAGCAGGGGGAGTTGGAGAGGGAGAAGCAGCCTCCCAAGGAGCAGGGAGCCCGATGCGGGACTCGATCCCAGGACCCTGGATCATGACCTGAGCCAAAGGCAGACACTTAACGACTAATCCACCCAGGCGCCCCAGGATTTCCTTTCTGTCTCAAGGTGTTCCACTTTGAAGAACAAATTACATACTTCCCCTATGTCTTCATTTTATAAGAACTGCTTGGTGTGTAATTAGAAATAGGAAGCTCTCCTTTGTGTCACTTACTGGTCTAGGGGTCCTAAATACATTTGTTCTTCCCCTTTACTTTTAGGCAATGTTAGGAATGAACATAAACTTTTATATTCGCCAGATTTCTTGAACAAGTCACACTAAGTGCTAGTATTGCTGAGGGAAATGATGATTTCTCAAATATATCTGAAACCCATCTGGATGTATTACCTTCCAGGCAGGGAGAACTGTCTTTGCAGAACAAATCAGAGAGCTAATCTTTGTAAACTTTTTTGGGGAAGCACAACATTCAAGAATGGGCTGATTATAGAAGCAAAAGTAAGACAGCACAGGACCCTGTTCTTGATGGGACCGTAGTTTGCCAAAGACAATACAGAGAAAGGAAGGAGGAGAGAAGGAAACACCCCAACCTCTCCTTCCTCTGTTTTTCTGACTTGTTAATGGTGATTTCCACTAGCTGAACCCAAGTGGAAGCCAACTTGTGAAGAGGTCCCACTGATATGTTCTCTGATATTTAATGCCCTTTTGCACAAAGCAAGGCAGAGAAGGATGTAGAATGTTGCTGAGAGACAAGAGGTGAGAAATGCAAAACAACACAATCATTGCACAACCCCGTGCATTTTGTTTTTTTTTTAGTAACCAATGGTTATAATTTGGTAATTATAATTACACAATGATAATATTAACATCATTATATAATTATCAAATGATTAGAGAACTATATCTCCTTTTGCCAAAAATGTCAAATTAAGTTTGAAATAATATGGATTTGAAATTAAAAAGAGAAATTATTCTGGAATAGTTTAGACAGAAAAAAATTTTATGTTAACCACATGTAATAGGATTAATAAGTACTTACTATATGGTAGACACTATCCTAAATGCTTTGTATATTATAATCTTGTTATAGATTATTCCTCATAAAAGAGCTATGGGATTAGTCCACTTTCTTAATCATTCTCTTAGATGAGAAAAGTGAGTCACAGATCAGGTATAGTAATTTTCCTAAAATCACACAGCTAGTGAAGTCTAACTCAGTGGTCTGGCTTCAGAGTTGTGCTCTGTATCATTAAACAAACTAAAATGGGGAAAGGAAATAGCACTGATTGAGAAAGAACTTGTCTTAGTGGTGTGTAAACACGGTCTCCAACTCCAAGAGTTCAACATACGGTTTTTCCACCTTAAAACCGTGCAAAAGCGATATGCATTCTATAGAAACCTTGATTTGAATTTTTAATTTTGATCTTTTCCCAGGCTTATGACATGCAGTACCATACTCTCATGTGATGCTGGGCAGGGCAACAAGCTGCAGCTCCCAGTGATCCACGCAATCACAAGAGTAAACAGCTGATGACTTAAAACCATTCTGTACCCTATTTTGTTTTTCACTATCAGTACAGTGTTCAATAACTTACCTGAGACATTCAACATTTTAATATAAAATAGGCTTTGTGTCAGATGATTTTGCCCAACTGTGGGCTAATGTAAGTGTTCTGAGCACGTTTAGGGCAGCCTATGTTAAGCTGTGATGTTTGGTGGGTTATTTGTATGAAATCTATTTTGACTTACCAGGTTTTCAACTTAGAATGGGTTTGTTGAGACTTCACTCCACTGAAAGTTGAGGAAAATCTGAATATATTTTTAACAGAAAAATAGTTAAAATATATGTCCTGATGCATTTTCTTCATATAAACTTTTCTTTCCTTTCCTAAAAATCCTTTCATCTTCTGAGGCTAAGCCTTCAGGTTTCTCACCCACAGTGATGGACATATTAGTGAAACGAAAGTCTATAGTTCAGAACAGAAGAAAAGATTCTGAGAGACATATTAATTCAACAAAAAGGGGTAACACATAAAAGCTCTGCAAAGGGATATTGGGATGGTTGCACAGGATCCGACTCTGAGAGCATGAGAAAGGGCTAAGTGAACACCTCCTTGGAACACTCAAGGTTACCAGGGAATAAATTTGCAGTTTAATATCCCAAATCATTTTCAAAGTAAATTTCTTAGTGTACTGCTCTGCTCTCCTCACCCTCAGGGTAAATATTTATAGATTTGTACAGATCAATTATCTATGCTTAATTCTATGTCCAGGAAATGTATGTCTAAGCCCAAAGAGCATTTTTAGTGTAATGCCATGATTAATCATGATTAATACATACATTTAAAAAAAAAGGTTATTTGGTTTCATGTAGACAGAGCAAACAGCCATGATTAAACTAATGAATAAATCTTAACTACCTCCCATAGAGAATTCAAGATTATCACCAAGGTCAGGGGGAACTCTTTAAAAATCCATGATGTCAGGCAGTTGTATAATCTAAAACCTTATTGTATTTGGCAAATTATACGTGAGGTTAGGAGTAAAATTGTCTTCATCAGCAGAAAAGAAAGAAAAGTGACTTTTTAGTGACAGGTTCTCAATATTTGGAAGAATAGTAAAGTAGGAAACCTAAGCATCCCTTAGGTGTTACCAGGAAACTCATTGCAGACTGTCAGTCAATGTAATTGACATAAAGAGAAAATAAAATCTATTATAATGTAATGCTGAGAGTCAGAGAAGTCCAGAGAGTTTCTGAAATGTCCCAAATGCAAGCCCACTGAGAATGGAGTGGTTCTTACTGTTCTTAATGCATTAGCCAGAATATGAAAGGGGCTTTCCTGCAGGACTTTTAGAAGGAGTTAGATGTGCTGATTCCATTAAGAAGAAACAACATTATATGGTACGGAGAGATGACCATATTCTACTGTTAAATGAACAGAAAGGACATTTCTGGCCTTATGTGAAGTAGAATTCAGTTAAAACAGAAACAGCGATTAACAACTTAGAGAAGCTCCAGGGTTTGTTGTTGGTTTTTTTGTTTTGTTTTGTTTTGTTTTTAGCATAAAGCTATATATATATCAGCATGTCTTTCAATGTTGCTGATTTCCTCTTATGGTGAAAAGCATATTTCTGGAATTGTTCCTATTTAGCTACTATTCTGGCAGCAAAGAGAGGCATTTTCAATCAACTCTCCCTGTGAACATCAGCTTGCTGCCTTATGAGAAGCAGAAACAAGCTCCTAGAATAAACAAGGAGGCACTTGCTTTCATTTCCCATTTCATCGTCTTCTTGATGAGAAAAAATGGAGTAGAATCAGAAATGTAACACAAAGTACTACATGGATATAAGGTAGTGCAATGACTAACATTGTTTCTTGCTCCTGTACTCCTCGCCCCCCTCTGATTTTTCAGACTGGTTTCTTAGATTACAGTGGGTGTCCTGGTGGTTTCTGGCCTTGTCAAGCCACTCGGTATGATTTTCTGGAGTCTTGGTACAGCTTGGTACTTCTGCTTGCTCTGACCCTCCCTCAGTTTTCTGGGACCTCCAGTACCATGCTTCAGCCTCCCTGCTCCTGGCCTGTTAATGTTCCTTCCAGAACTTGCCACCAGGTTCCCTGACACACAGACCTGCAAAGTGTTCCCTGTTTTCAAGTTTTGTATCTCCAGCCCAGACCTCACTTCGGAGGTATACTCACAACCAACTTCCAGAAATTTTCATTTGGTAATCTCATAGCCACCACACACTTTAATGTAAAAATTATAATTTTGTGATGAAGAGTCCGAGTTCTGGAGCAAGAATTGCTAGGTTTGAATCTTTACCTTCTTTACCACTTAACAGTTAAGTGACTTTGAAGGAGTTATTTAATCTTTCTGCATTTTTGTTTCCTAGTCTATAAATGAGGTTAATTATAGCATGTATCTCATAAGAATATGGTAAGGATTAGCTAAATGAGTTGCTTTGAACAGTGCCAGCATGTAGTAAGGTTTTGACCTCCAGCTTTGTTAGCTATCCCTCTTTATCTTTCAGTTGGATGGAATGCATCTTTAAGAATTTGATTCAAGAAAAATTTATAGATGTCTCATTTGTCAGATATTACATATGTATCTTATCTTTCTAATGCCACAGAACTAAGAGGGCTTCACCATGTAAGTATTTTACATGTTTCTGTCATTTTCTTCTGGGATGAAGAACCATGGAAAAGCAGTATGTAACAGATCCTGGTGGTGATGGAACAGTCATCTCGCCCACCTCCCACCATAGAAGATGGAAAAGCCAGATCATTCCTTTGTCCACTGTCTTTGCATTTAGGATACTAGATCCATAGTTCTGGTAAATGAGTTATAAAAGAAAATCTGCCCGAGGCTTTTAGGAAATATTTCTCCTCTCTGATAAAAGGAGAGAGGCAATTCAAGAGAGCTCTGTCATCAAATTGCAACCCCCCTGTGCTGGGCAGAATAATAATCTCCTCTTCCCCAAATGGCCTTACCCTAATCCCTGGGAACCTGGGAATATGTTACTTTATGTGACAAAAGGAATTTTGCAGATGTAATTAAGGGTATGCCTTTAATGTGGAGAGATTATTTTAGATTACCCATAATGATAAATCTAATTACAAGAGCCTTCAAAATCAGAGAAACTTTACTAGTATCGTTAGAGAGAGATATGATGATGAAGGATGGATCCTACAGGTAGGATGTCAGAAGGACTCAATCTGCCATTGCTGGCTTTAAAGAGGAAAGTCACAAGGTGCAGAGAGCCTTCAGAAAAGCTAAAAAAGGTAAGGAAAAGGATTCTTTCTAGGAGCCTCCAGAAAGGAAAACAGCTTGCCAATATCTTGATATTATGCAGTGAAACCTGTATCAGATTTCTGATCTATAGAACTCTAAAATAATGCATTTGTGTTGTTTATGACCTAGCAACTGCACTAATGGGTATTTACCCCAAAGATACAAATGTAGGGACCCAAAGGGGTACGTGTACCCCAATGTTTATAGCAGCAATGTCCACAATAGCTAAACTGTGGAAAGAGCTAAGATGTCCATCGACAGATGAATGGATAAAGAAGATGTGGTATATATACACAATGGAATATTATGCAGCCATCAAAAGGAATGAGATCTTGCCATTTGCAATGACGTGGATGGAACTGGAGGGTGTTATGCTGAGCGAAATAAGTCAATCAGAGAAAGACGTGTATCATATGATCTCACTGATGTGAGGAATTCTTAATCTCAGGAAACAAACTGAGGGTTGCTGGAGTGGTGGGGGGTTGGGAGGGATAGGGTGGCTGGGTGATAGACATTGGGGAGGGTATGTGCTATGGTGAGCGCTGCGAATTGTGTAAGACTGTTGAATCATAGACCTGTACCCCTGAAACAAATAATACATTATATGTTAAAAAAAAAAAAAAAGAAGAAGAAGAAGATAGCAGGAGGGGAAGAATGAAGGGGGAAATCAGAGGGGGGATGTACCCTGAGAGACAATGGACTCTGAAAAACAAACTGAGGGTTCTAGAGGGGAGGGGGGTGGGGGGATGGGTTAGCCTGGTGATGGATATTAAAGAGGGCACGTTCTACGTGGAGCACTGGGTTTTATGCACAATGAATCATGGAACACTACATCAAAAACCAATGATGTAATGTATGGTGATTAACATAACATAATAAAATTAAAAAAAGACAACTAAATTTGTGGTAATTTGTCATGGCAGCAACAAGACACTAATATAATCCCTTCTTCCTGATTTTTATAGAACCACATGAGAGTATGATGTCTGATGTCCACAGCTATTATGATGTCAAAAGAATTGCAGAGCTATGGATCCAACATCAGGGAATTGATGAGACAATTCTGAAATTGTCTACATCCAATTGTCTTTCTCCTATAGAAATAGTCAATATGTTTATGATTTAAGTTTTTATTGGCTATTTGACAGGTTACATTTACATTTTACCAATTTTCTTGGGAGGTGTGTACATTATTTTATTCTTTTTTATTATTAAGGTTTTATTTATATACATTCTGTCAGTTAGAAGTATATAATTAGATATATTTTGGTAATTGTATATAATTGTGTAAACACTACCGTAATTAAGATCTAGAATAGTCCTTTTTCTCTAGAAAGCTTGCACTAAAATCTCCTCTCTACCTGCAGCATCTTGAAATGCAGATCTACTTCCTGTCACTACAGTTTTGTATTTCCTAGAATTCCATGTAAGTTGATCCACACAGTCTTTTGTATTTAACTTCCTTTAGGTAGCATAAGGTTTCTGAGAGTTGCCCATGTTATTCTGTGTGCTAATATTTCTTTTTTTTAAGATTTCATTTATTTACTTTAGAGAGAGTGGGCCCACAAGCAGGGGAGCGGCTCAATCTCATAAATCTAAAATTACCGTCTGAGCCGAAATCAAGAATCAAATGCTTATCCGACTGAGCCACCCAGGTGCCCCAATATTTCATTTTGTATTATTGGGTAGCATTCCACTGTGTACACAAACCACAATTTGTTATCCTTTCACCAGTTGAAAGATGTTTATGTGTTTTTCCAATTTAAAGCTATAATGAACAATTGTTGGGATGAACATTCACATAAATGTCTTTGTATGGATACATAATTTCATTTCTGCCAGATGGTAATAGTTGGGTCATATGACAAATGCATGATAAACTTCATAAGGTACTTCCATACCTTTTTCCAAAGTGATTGTACCATTTTGCAGTCCCACCAGCAATATATGAGTTGTAATTTCACCCAATTCCTAGCCTATTGTTGGTATTATCAGTCTTACTGCCTTTAGCCATTCTAGTATTAGTGACATTTTATGTGATCTTAATTTGCATTTCCTTGATGACTAATAATGTTGAGCATCTTTACATGTGCTCATTAGTTATTCATTTGTCTTCTTTTGGAAAGTGTTCAAATGTTTTTGCATATTTTTTTCAATTGTAAGAGATTCAGTATATCTCTCATTTGATACATTTTTTTTTAATTTTTTTATTGTTATGTTAATCACCATATATTACATCATTAGTTTTTG
>NW_027397114.1:2158706-2211471 GCF_003265705.2 Callorhinus ursinus
GATCAACTTGGTCTTGGCTTGCTGGCTGTTTGTGCTGATCTTCTGGGGGAGGGGCCTGTTGCTGTGGTTTCCAAATGTCTTTGCCGGAGGCGGAATTGCCCCGCCCTTGTCCGGGCTAAGGAAGCTGCTCCAGTTTGCTCTCAGGAGCTTTTGTTCCCTGCAAGCTCTCCGTATGGCTTTGGAGGACCAGGGCAGAAATGGTGGCCTCCCAATCTCCACCCGGAGGAGCTGAGAACTCGGGGCCCTGCTCCTCCGTGTGCCCCCAGAGAAAAGCAGTCACTTCCGTTTCCCCGGTCTCTGGCCGCACTCCGTGCTCACCCGGCCTGTGATCGAGCGTTGCTATCTCTGGCACCCGACCCCGCACGGAGTCTCCAAACCCAGCAGATCCCTGCAGTGCGTTCCCGCACTGCTCCTCCCAGGGAAGGAAGGGGAGTCTCCCCGGATCTGCTGCTTGTTGGGTCCCTGCTGGGGGAGCCGTGCCCCGACTGGGCCGCAGATCACAGTTTATGGCCACCCCGAGCTGAGAGCCCGCGACCCTGCTCCGTCTCTGCAGCCGGCTTCCCCGCTCTGATACCTGGGAGCTCTGGCGCACTCAGGCTCCCCCGGTCTTTCTGTGACCCCAAGGGTCCTGAGACCCCACTGTCCTGCGAGGGTTCCACCCCCCGCTTAGCCACTGGAGCGACGTCCCTCAGCGGAGCCGACTTCTAAAAGTTCAGATTTTGTGCTCCGAGGCTCTAGCACTTGCCAGAAGCGGCCGACGGAGGCCCCTCCCCCGCCGTCTATCCTCCCGAATATCGCCTCGGATTCACTTCTCCGCACGCCCTACCTTCCAGTAAGTGGCCGCTTCTCTGTTCAGAGAATTGTTGCTACTCTCCTGTTCGATCTCCTGTTGAGTTTGTAGGTGTTCAGAATGGTTTGATCCCTATTCAGCTGAATTCCTGAGACCAGACGAAATCTAGGTCTCCTACTCCTCCGCCATCTTGCTCCGCCCCCCTCATTTGATACATGTTTTACAAAAAGTTTTCCTAAGTCTATGGACCACCTTTTTATTTTTTTAACAGTTTTTTAAAGGGAAAATTGTTTAATCTTGATTAAGTCTATTTATTAATTAGTTTTCCATTCTGTTTGTGCACTTTGGTGTCTACTCCATTGTCTGACCCATTATCACAATATTTTCTTCTATGTCATATCTTTAAAATGTTTTTAACTATTATTTTGAAATTGGTTCAGATTTACCAAAGAGTTGAATAGATACTGTAAAGAGTCCCTGTACCTCTTTCTTCCATCTCCCGTCATATTAAGATCTTACATAACCGTGGCACACGTGCTTCAACTAAGAAATTAATGTTGGTATTGGCACTGTTAACCAAGCTAGGGGCTTCGTTTGGATTTACCAGTTTTTCCACTAATTTCTTTTTGTCTATTGTAGGATCTAATGCAGACTTACATTAAGTTGTAATGGCTTCTTAGTCTGCTCCAATCTTGAGAGTTTTCCAAGCTTTACTTGTTTTTCATAATCTTGGCACTTTTTAAGGCACTTGGTTAAGTATTTTATAGAATGTCCCTCAATTTGGGTTTGTCTGCTTTCTTATAATTAGACTGGGGTTATGATATTTTGGGGAAAACCAGGCTATCTGATGACAACATGTCAGGGAGTCCTTAACATCAGCCTGATTATGGTGATGCTAACCTTGTTAACCGTGGTTACTTGGTTAGGGTGGCATCTGCTAGATTTTTCTCCAGCTGTAAAGTTATTGTTTTCCTTTTCTATATTATATTATTAGGATGTCATATCATTTTAAAATTAATTTTTAGAACCTGTGTTTTCCTTAGTTTCAGTGGAAGTGCAAAGCACACACTATCTAAAATATTTTTCTGCCAGACATATTTTACGTTTGAAAATTACTAGGCAATATTTTCAAGTATGCTAGAAATGTTTTCCTCAGAATCCTTACATAGTTTTGCATTATTTCATACAATATATATGGTTGTGAAAGTAAATATATGCAATCGTACTATGTTGTAATAATCAAAATGGTCCATGGTTTTTGTACTTTTAAAATAACTACTCCCTGTTTTGGATTTCATTTCAGCCTCAATTTAGTTAAGGTTAGTTTAATGGAATTCCAGCTGCAACAGCAAGCTGTCACTTGTGTGTTTTTTTTTGTTTGTTTGTTTCTATTTTCTTTCTTAAAGATACTTGCCTCTAATTCAGCCTCACTCTCCCTTGTTAATTTGTTTATCTAAACTTCTTTAGGTTTCAAAAATGAGTCAGCATTGTGATTTGAAGTCTAGTTAAAATACAAGTGAGAGGTTTCGTGCAGGATTTTAATTCACATATTTTTGGAACTCCTCTGACCTTTATAAGCTTCCCCGTCCCACCGCTATTGCTTCCTCTGAATTTCATAGACACTTGTGTTCTAGTTAGGTGATGTTTTCTAATTATTTTTCCCAGTGGACGGACATACAATGGATGTTTGTTAAATACTTGTGACTTGGTGATTTTGGTGACAAGGGTGATCCTGATATTTTTGTAAATGATCTGAATCAGTTTGACTAGAAACAAATGTATGATTGAGTTTATTTTCAGCCTTATTCCATCAATACAAATGAAGCAGTAGCACAGGGAGAGGAAACAGCACAGCAGTTGGAATCAAAAGAATGAATTCTTGGTTGTGACTGTGGCATTTATTATCTGGTTGTCCTTAGGCAAGTCATTTATTAAACTGAACTTTATTTAGTGGTTTCCTTCACAAAAGACCATGCAAATGCATGTTTGTATTCATTCTTGTAGTACTGATAATTATAACAAAATAAAAATCAGGTCAATTACCCATATATTAGTCCTCTTAATTATTTTAGTTGTTTTATGATAATCACATCATATCTTTATGTCCTAATTATTTTCCCAAAGATTAATGATTAGCCTTGGATAATTATCAGAATTTTGTAATGTAAAAGGAAGGCTGGCATTTTTTTCATATTTTAGAAAAAAAATAATAAGGTTGTTTTCTTAAGTGTCCACATGGTAAAGTATTCATGTCAAATAATATGTAACAGTGTCTAATTTTTAAGGACTATAAGGGCTGGAAGATACCTAGGGTAATCATCTCAACTACTTATTTTATGCATGAATACACAGGTGACTTTTTTTCTTATCAAGGTAAGAAACCAGATAATTTTACAAACAAACTAGGATTCTGTGCACACAAATATACTGCTCATATGTCCATGTCACTCATGTACATGTTTAGGCAAAATAAACAGAGATTACATGTGTTTGAATGAATGGTGTTTCCTTAATCTCAGCTGGAATTATGCTATCTTTCATATCCTCAGAGCAGTTTGTTTTAACTCTGTTGACACATAGCACAGCCTGCCTTGTTTGAGTTTTGGCTGTGAACCACTAGAGGAGAGCAACTCTGACTCATACATCATTTTTCTTCACAGTGTCTAGCACAGTTTCTTAATATATAGAAGGGGCTCAATATAGACCTTTTCACTTGATACTTAAATGTATGCCTTTTGTTATTTAGTATTACTACAGAAAACAGCTTGAATTTCCTAGAATGTGATGTTTAACATGTAAAAATTTCTAGATTATCAGATAAATTAATTAATAATTTTACATTTGTTTCATAAATATTCTCAGCTTATTAATTCTGGGTCATCATTTGCATAATGTTCACAAAATATACCTGTAACATTTGAGCTGTAAAGTCAGATGCCAAAATCAGCATACTATTTCATATTTTTAAAATAAATTAACTTATGTAGAAGCAGTTAATCCTTGATGTCAAGCAATGCTGCTTTTTTCCCTTAAGTAATTTAAAATATAATTTCCCCATGGATTTTAAAAGCACCAAGATATGCTATATTGAATAAAATCAACTCTGCTTGGGAAAAGAATGACACAATTCATATAGCCTAAGAATAAATTGCCATAGATGAATGCAGCTTCTCTTAGAATCCATCACAATTCAACACGTATATTTTCAAGAAAAAAATTCTAATTCTGAAGTTAATTCAGAAGGCACAGTCTACTGGAGTAAAAATGGTTGCAATGGTATTTATAAGGTGTGGAAGGTGAAATGCATAGTAAAGATAGCCAAGAGGTATGATTAATGTTTTTATTTCTCAACAAATATACTGCTTGTCTGTCATATTGATGTAATGATTATATCTGAAGCCACTGGAAGTCTGTAAGGTATGATTGATTAATATAAGAGCACTTCTTTCAGACATATATATGCTGTGTATGTCCATACATCAAGCATAATTTTGCATCAGGGGATAATTATTTTCATGATGTTAGTTTATATTTCTAGCCTTTTACATTTTATAAATGCTAACACATACGTGATTGACATTGGTTCTTAAAACAATCCTGAGAGGTGGTCAGGATACAATAGAATCATTCCCATTTTTTTAACTGGAAAACAATACCAGAAAAGGTAAACAACTTTCAAAGGAAAACTCAGCTACAAAGAGTGGAACTAAAGTTACAAATCAGTTCTCCTACACTGCAGCCAGGTGCTCATTTAGAAGGAAGTAATATTCATGTGAGATACACACAGACACACACACACACACACACACACAGTCACACACACTCCTTTTGCATGAATATTCAATATTTATAGTAGTTAAGAGCAAGGCAGTGGAGACACACTTGTTGGATTCACACACTGGCCTTGCTAGTTTTTGCTATGTCTTGTGAAGTTGTTATTTATTTATTTATTTGTTTGTTCATTTATTTATTTATTTTTGTGGTTCTGTGTCCACTTCTGCAAAATAGGAGTAATAAATATAGATACCTAACCAAGTTACTGCAAGGTAGTATTGACACATTCAAACTAAACAAAGTAAGTGTTCAATAGTGATAGTCCATAATCATGATCATGATCATCATCATCATCATCATGTACCTTGTTGTTGGAAAAGTTATACTATTGTCTCATCGATAAGATGAAAATGTAAAAAAATCTGACATAAATATGTGTGGGAGTTAAAACAGATGATCTTATATAACTTAGACATTATTTGGTTCAAATGTCTAACCAAATGAAATGTAAATATTTTTAAATTTAGACGTAAATGTTTTTAATTTTTAAATTAAATTTACATATTTTCATTTCATTTTTTAAAAAGATTTCATTTATTTATTTGAAAGAGAGAGAGCACAAGTGGGGCTAGGGGCAGAGGGAGAGGGACAAGTAGACTCCCTGCTGAGCGGGGCATCTGATGCAGGGCTCGACCCCAGGACCCTGAGATCATGACCTGAGTGGAAATCAGACACTTAACCTACTGAGCCATCCAGGCATCCCAAATTTATTTTCATTTTAATATAATATTTATTTATTTATTTATTATTTATTTTTTAATATAATATTTAGTATAAACAAAATGATTCATGCAATATTTTGTATATTTTGAAGAGTCCACATATATGCATCTTCCCTTTCCCCATAGCCAGCTTTCCCTCTGGAGGAACTACTATTCCCAATTTTGTGTTTATCATTCTCTTATGTTTTCACCTTTTCATTATAGGGAGATATACAGAAAAGTGTCCCACATGTAAAATTCAGGGAGCTAATCGCAAAATGAAGACAATGCAATTATAACCCAAGTCAGAAAAATAGTGTATATTCCCTAGAAGCCTCTCTAATGTTCTTTCTCAATCACTACCTCCTCCCTCCCACAAGAGGTAACCATTATCTCAGCTTTTATATGTCTATTCTTCCTTTTTTATTGCTTTAATCTCTAGATATACATCTATAATATTATGATTTACTTTTACCATTTTTTAAAGATTTTATTTATTTTTAGAGAGAGAGAGAGCACAAGCAGGGGGAGGAGCAGAGAGAGAAAGAATTTCAAGCAGACTTGAACTGAGCGTGGAGCGTGACATGGGACTTGATCTTACGACAATGACATCATGACCTGGGCTGAAATCAAGCGTCAGACGCTTAACCAACTGAGTCACCCAGGTGCCCCAACTATTTTTTAAAAACAAACTTAAATGGAATCACATAATATGTATTTTTCTGTTTGGTTTCTTTCACTCAACATTATGTTTGTGAAATGTATCCATATTCTTTTATTTACAGGGTTGCATTGTAGACTTGTAACAATGTTCCTGCCCTAGCCCTGCCTTGCTATAATACAATAGCATACACTGGGTGGCTTAAATAACAGACATTTATTTCTCACCGTTCTGGAGCTGGGAATTCCAAGATCAAGGTGTCGGCTGATTCCATTCCTGGTGGGGGTACTCTCTGTGGGTTGCAGACTGCCACCTTCTTGCTGTGTCCTCACATGGCCTCAGCTCTGTGTTCATGTGGAGAGAGAGAGAGACCTCTCTTTCTCTTTCACTTCTTATGAAGTCACTAATACTATCATGAGGGCCCCATTCTCATGACCTAACCTAACCCTATTTACCTCTTTCTGCCATTTGAGAATATAGAAGGTGACGCTCTGCAAGCCAGAAGGGGACTTTCACCAGCACCTTACCAGGCTTGGTCTTGATCTTGGACTCCTAGGCTCCACAACTGTGAGAGAATGCATTTCCGTTGTGTGTATAAGCCACCAAGTTTGTCCTACTTTATAATAGCAGTCTGAACTAAGACATTATTTGAGCCAATTTGCATTTTCCCACCTGCAGAATGTGAAACTCCTATGCCTTCACATTCTGGTTTTAATTTTAGGCATTCTTTAGGATGAATGATGAATGGCTTATCACTGTGCTTTGAATTCTCAGTCTTCTCAAAGGTTGAACAATTTGTTATAGTTTATTGGCATTTGGGTTACTCTTTTTTGGGGGGGTTATTCAAGTCTTTTCCCTATTTTTGTTTTGATTGTCTTTCATTTTCTGTATGATGGTAGAATTTCTTATATACCCTGGATATTAATTTTTTGTTGATTATATATGGTGCAAAATTCCTTGACCACTCATTGGCTTTCTTTTCCACTCTCTTAAAGGATAGCTTCAAATTACAGAAGTTTTTTTTTTTTTTAAGATTTATTTATTTGAGAAAGAGAGCATGCAAGTGGGGGTAGGGACAGAGGGAGAGAATCCTCAAGCAGACTCCCCACTGAGCATGGAGCTCAATCCCATGATCCATTAGATCATGACTGGAGCCAAAACCAAGAGTTAGACACTCAACCCCTAGAATTACAGAAATTTTATCTCCTTTATCTCTCTCTTCTCTTAAAGTCGACTTTATTGAGATACAATTTAAACAAAATAATATGAAGGCATTTATTTTGTGTATGGGAGTTTTCAACATGGTACCTGTTGGCCACGACTTAAATCAAGATTTAAAGCACTGGTTTCACTCCCACATGTTCATCTACCTCCTTTGCATTCAAAATGGTCCCCTCTACTGCTCATCACTGCTCTTGTCCCCTCTATTGCCTATCACTGCATCTGCTACAGATCTGATTTCTATCACCAAAATCTGGCATTGTTGTTTGGAACTTAGTAAAATGACACAGGTTTCCTTTGGATAATGTTTTCATGGTTTTCCTATTTTTATTCTTTTTAATTCAACATTTTTGCATCCTTCTTTTTACATATCTCTTCTTTATTCAACATGTACTTGGAATCTTAAAAATCTGACTTGTCAGCGTTGGTCTTATTTACATCATTTAGGGTATTCTTTTGTGGCTAGTTTATTTTGTCTTATGTAATAATTTTGAGATTCACCCATGTTGTTTTGGATTTAATTTAGTCAAATGTATCAAAACCAGACTCAGTATGGCACAAATGGTATTGTCAGGCAGGGAATTTTTAAAAGCCATGTTTAATAAAAGGGCTTTTATGGTAAAAGTAGACAAAATGCAAGAAAAAAGAATGGTAATGTAGGGGGAGGAATTTAAATTTTAAGAAAGAATCAAAAAGGAATACTAGGAGATAAAACACGCTAAAATAAATGAAAAATCCTTTCATGGGTTTATGATTAGACTAGACATCACTGAGGAAAGAATCAGTGAGCTTGAAGATTGGCCAATAAAAAAATTCCTAAACTAAAACACAAAAAGGAAAAAAAAATTAAAACAGATTCAGGAGCTATGGGACAATTTTAAAAGAGGTGACACATTCATAATTGGAATAGCAGAAGAAGAAAAAAAGAGAGAATAGTACATAAGAAATATTTGACATAATAGTAGTCAAAACTGGTCCAAAATTAATGAAAGATGTAAAAACCACAGATCCAGGAAACTCAGAGAACAGCAAGCAGAATAAAGTGTTGAAAGAAAAACAAAGCAAAGTGTGGGAAGAAAAAATATCCAGCTTCTTTTCTAGGAAATGTATTTCAAAAATGAGGGAAATATAACAACTTTCTCAGATATATAAAAACAAGGAACTCATGGCCATGATACCTTACTTTCAAGAAATGTTAAACAAAGTTCCTTAGGCAGATGGAAACTTATATAGGACAGAAACTTGGACCTAGATGAAGAAAAGAAGAGTTCAGGAGAAGGAATAAATTATGATAAAATGAAATAAATACTTTATTTTTCTTATTGATTTAAACTATAATTACTTGCATGAAGTAATAATAGTAATAAATTGAATGATTATAAAATATGAATAAATGAAATGAAGGTAAGCAATGTCACAGAGATCAATGTTATAGGGATGGGGGAAAGAATTGGGAATACTCTGTTGCAAGTGCCTGCCTTACATGTGGAGTGGTATAGTGTCATTTGAAGGTGGATGTAGATTAGCTATAAATTTATATTGAAAACTCTAGGGCAAACAATAAAAATTTAAGAATAATATGTAAAAAGAAGAGATAAAATAGAATCATATAAAATGCTAAATTAAAACCAAAAAAGCAGGAAAGGAAGAAAAAAGGAAACAAGCACAAATGCAATTAATAGAAAATAGTTACAAACACAGTGAATATTAACCCAACTAAGTGAATAATCATCTTAAATGTGAATGGCTTAAATACACCAATTAAAATACAAAGATTTTTAGGGCACCTGGGTGGCTCAGTTGGTTAGGCGACTGCCTTCGGCTCAGGTCATGATCCTGGAGTCCCAGGATCGAGTCCCGCATCGGGCTCCCTGCTTGGCGGGGAGTCTGCTTCTCCCTCTGACCCTCTCCCCTCTCACGTGCTCTCTCTCTCTCTCTCATTCTCTCTCAAATAAATAAATAAAATCTTTAAAATAAAATAAAATAAAATAAAATACAAAGATTGCTGGAGTGGAAAAAAAGAACCTTTAAATATAAAGGTAAAAGTAAAGGAGTAGAGAAAGATATTTCATGCTAATATTAATGAAAAGAATTGAAAAGAGAATTATAGAATGATAAAAGTGTCAGTTTTCCATGTAGACATGACAATTCTAAACATGTACATGCCTAATGGGGTATCAAAATACATGAGGTAAAAACTGATGGAACTGCAAAGAGAACTACACAAATCCACTATTACATTCTAAGACTTCACTTTTCTTTCAGTAATTGATAGATCAAGCAGGCAGAAAATCAGTGAGGATATAGCTGACTTCAATGGCACTATCATTCAACTTGATCTAATTGGCATTTATAGGATACTGCACCTGTCAACAGCAGAATACACATACTTCCCAAGCTCACATGAAACAGTTATCAACATGGACCACATTCTGGCAATAAAACCACCTTAATAAATTTAAAAGAATTGAAGTCATGCGCTTATGTTCTAGATTACACTAGAATTAAACTAGAAATTAATGAAAGAAACAGTATGATAATACCCAAATATATGGAATTTGAACTCTAAAACATAACAGTCAAATAATAATTCTCAACTGAAATTAAAAAAAATTGCAGGGGTAAATGAAAAGAAAAAGACAACTTATCAAATTATGAAGTATAAACAGTGTTCAGAGGAAAATTTATAATATTAAAATCATTCATCACAAAAGAAGGAAGATCTAAAATAAGTAACCTATGTTTCCACATTAGGAAACTACGGAAGAACAACTTAAGTCTAAAGAAAAATGGAATAATAGGAATATTAATAATTGGGTTAACTCAAAACGGATCATGGACCTAAATATAACCCACAAAACTATTAAACTTCTAGAAAATAACATAGGAGAATATCGAGGTGATTTGTGTTTGGCAATAACTTTTTAGATATAATACTGAAGGAGCAATCCAGAAAAGAAATACTTGATAAGCTGACCTTGATTAAAATTAAAAACTTCTGCACTGTAAAAGACAATCTCAAAAGAATGAGAAGCCACAGAATGGGAGAAACTATTTGCAAAGTCACATCTGTTAGAATGATTTATCAAGGGGCGCCTGGGTGGCTCAGTCGGTTAAGCGGCTGCCTTCAGCTCAGGTCATGATCCCAGGGTCCTGGGATGGAGTCCCGCATTGGGCTCCCTGCTCAGTGGAGAGCCTGCTTCTCCCTCTCCCTCTGCTTGATGCTCTGCCTGCTTGTGCTCTCTCTCTATCTCTCTGTCAAATAAATAAACAAAATATTTTTTTAAAAAAGACATCAAAAATATACAAAGAACTTAAAACTTAAAACTCAACAATAGGAAAACGAACAAAATAATTTAAAAATGGGCAAAAGAGCTGAACACACACCTCACCAAAGAAGATATACAGATGGCAATTAAATACATGAAAAGTTATGCAACATCATGGGTCTTTAGGGAATTGATTATTAAAACAACAAAGAGATATACTGCATACATATTAGAACAGCCAAAATCCAAAATACTGATAACACCAAAAATTGGCAAGGATGTGGACCAAAAGGAACTCCCATTCATTGCTGGTAGGAATGCAAAATGGTACCACTGTGGAAGACAGTTTGGCAGTTTCTTACAAAAGTAAACATACTCTTATCATATGATCTGGCAATTATGTTCTTTGATATTTGCCCAAATGAATTAAAAGCTCATGTCCACACAAAAGCCTGCCCATGGAAGTTTATAGCATCTTTATTCACAATTGCCAAAACTTGGAAACACCCAGTACGTCTTTCAGTAGGTGAATGGTATATGCAGACAATGGAATATTTTTCAGCACTGACAAAAAAAGCTATCAAAATAGATGAAATATTCAGGTATAAATCTAACAAAATATGTATAGAATCTATATGCAGAAAACTATAAAACTTTGATCAAAGAAATAAAGATCTAAATAGATGGAAAGATAATCCGTGTCCATGCATTAGAGGACTAAATATTGTTAAGATGTTAATTATTCCTAACTTGATCTATAAATTTGATACAATCCAAATTGAAATCTCAGCAAACTATTTGGTAGATATTGTAAACTCATTCTAAAGTCTCTATGGAAAACAAAAAATCTGGAGGAGCCAACATAATACTGAAGAACAAATCTGTACAATACACAGCCGTCAATTTTAGCACTTCTATAAAGCTACATTAATCAAGACAGTGTGGTATTCGCAAGACATATAAATCAATCACTGGGACAGAAGAGACAGACCAGAGGGACTTATTCAAATGCAGACAATTGATCTTTGATAAAAGAATAAAAGCAATTCAATGAGGCAAGAATAGTCTTCAAGAAATGGTGCTGAAATAATCAGATATTCATATGCCAAAAAAACCCCAAACAATTAAAAATTTTAAAAATTAAAAAAAAAACAGAAAGAACCTAGATACAGAACTTACACTTTTCACAAGAATTAACCCAAAGTAGATTATAAATTTACAATAAATATGTAAAAGTATAAAACATGTAGATGACAACATAGAAGAAATCTATGTTCCCTAGTATTTTTGATGAGGTTTTAGACAGAACATCAAAGGCATGATCCATAAAAGAAAGAAAAATACATAAGTTTGACTTTATTAAAATTAAAAAACTTTTGCACTCAAAAAAAAAAAGGAAAGTAGGGAACTAAATGAAAAATCCCATCAGGCTTTCATCAAATTGGAAAACGATAAATCCCAAAAGAAGTTAGACTTCCATAGGCAAAGAACTATTCATGATTATGCAAAAACTCAGCATGGTTCAAAGGCTTGCACAATCTGTCCCCGATCTATATTTTTTTAACTTAATGATCATGCTTTCTTGTGACTGTACTCCAAACACACTTTATATCTTGGTCAAATATGCCTACATCTTTTCTAAATGTGTTTTATGTGCCCCTCTGCTCGCTCGCTTTTTCTTTTTTCTTTTCTTTTCTTTTCTTTTTTCTTTTCTTTTCTCTCTCTCTTTTTTTTCTCCCTTCCTTCCTCCCTCCTTCCTTCCTTCCTTCTTTCTTTCCTCCCTCCCTTCCTTCCTTCCTTCCTTCCTTCCTTCCTTCCTTCCTTCCTTCCTTCCTTCCTTCCTTCCTCCCTCCTTCTCTTCCTCCCTTCCTTCCCTTCTTTCTGTAAGTACTCATAAATTCCTTTTTTACCCCAGCATGACGGAAAACCCACCCCAGCCCCCAGAGGACCAGTGCAGGTTCTACGCCACACCAAGTCCCTGAAGTACAGAATTTTATTTTATTTTAATTTTTTCAAGTTTTTATTTAAATTCTAGTTAGTATAGTTAACATACAGTGTAATATTTGTTTCAGGTGTAGAATTTAGTGATTCATCACTTACATACAACACTCAGTGCTCATCACAAGTGCCTTCCTTAATACCCATCACCTATTTAACCCATCCCCCCCACCCACAGTACTCAAAAATTCCTCATCCAACTTGTGGAAATCCTATTTAAGCTTTTGTGTGCAGCATGAAGTTTATTCTCCACCTCAAAAAACAAAACAAAACAAAAACAAAAACACAATTTTTTCCTAAATCATGTCAATCAAAATTACTTTCTCCCTATGCTATATTTTCATAATAGCACATTTGCTTCTTTGTTTCAACTACCATTACTATATCTCTTTTTCAGACAAGATTTATGTACATTTTCTTCCCTCCTCAGGTTGTAAGATGTATAAGAGCTGTGAATTTAATGTTTGTCTTTCATCTCTTCAACTCCTTTCTGCCCCATATCTTATTCTAGTCACAGATACAGCCAATGGTTCTCTGTATGCTTCTTAGCTTCCTGCCCCAGGTTTTTCTGTTGCCATGTCAGTGGTCTACCAATGGGAACCTGCTTAGCACACAAGCTCATGCAACCCAGAAGTGTGGGAAAATTAATACCTGATGTAACCCCGTTGACCATTGGGAGTAGGAACTAAGACATAATTGCCTTTTCCTTTTTCTCCCTTAGATAGACAGTTCTAAAATACATTTCATAATGGTCCTCTGAAGGTCTTGAAAGATCAATACTGGTTCCCCATATAGTGTGCAACTCAATATTCCTTATTTTACTGGATTTTTCTCCTGCTCTGATTCACTGTCCCATCACTCACTTCTCAAACAAACATATTCTATCTAGTCCTTTGTCTCTGACTCTGCTTTCTGGGAAACCCAAGCTAAATACATCATGAATGTATCTTATTCATCCTTCTCTTCTTCATAATAAAACTTGAACCCAATGCTTCTTCAATTCCATTGTCCTATTTTAAACTATTATAGTTTTTGAAACCTTAACTTTATTTCTGATTATGTTTAATTGACAATAACTGTTGGTCATTCAGCTTTGTAGTTTCTTGGACCTTTTACAATTGAAAATTTGAAAAGATTGATATATAAAGAATCTTATGGTGAATTTTTTGTAAAGCCAAGAATTCTCTTCCAGTGTGAGTAATTACTTTTTAATTTAACTATTTTCTACTTCTGAGCCTATGTTTAGTACACACCTGGGAATGTCAAAATTACAATATAAATACATTAGTGATTATGTAACACTAATTTTTAGAGTTTATTTTATACCTTCTATTGTAGTTCTACAAGCTTTCCTTCCTATTTGTTTTCTCACCAGGTTCTTTCTTTTCTAGATATAGAATACAAGTTATTGACTATTCTAATTCTTGGCAATCACTCTCCTGCTCCTGGGGGCTTTCAAACATGCAAATAAGACATCAAGCTCTGATGTTTGAGAATCGTGCATTTATGCATGATCTGGCAGCCAATATTCATTAATTTTGCATAAACTCTCCCTTCCTTCTTCATTATTTAGAAAAACTCTATTTTTAATAGAAATAATAATGGCTAATATTTATACTTTCCATGTGCCAGGAAATATTCTTTATACTTTCCATCAATTATTTCACTATTTTTTTCACAGCCATCCCACAAGGTAGGTGCTATGATTTATCCCATATTAAAGATGAGGAAATGGGACTCTCAGAGGATAAGTAGTTTGCCCAATACACACCATCAGCATATGATAGGGCAAGTATATGAACGCATTTGGTATCACTCCAGAGTAAACTATTGTGTTCGGCTGTGACTCAGTCCTAAGTTATTTAGTAGCATGCTGGGCAGCTGAAAGTGTCTATTTCAAATTGAAACAAAAATCTAGTGTTAGGTGGGTTGACTGTGGAATTGAGGAACAAAGAGGCACAGGGAGAAGGCTATAAGAAGAGAGATTTTTGGTAGATGGATTTTCTCACCCTCCTTGGAAGTGCTACCCTTGGAAAATGCAAATTCATGAACACTTTCTTTGGTGGTCATTATTTAATAAGTCAAGGTAAGTCCAGGATTCCAAAGAGGAGCCATATATTAGAATCACTGGTTTAGGTGATTCTTAATGCCTGCCTTGGTTGATTTTTCTCTGTCCATTTTTGAAGGCATCTAATTTAAACTTCAAAAAAAGAATAACTGTAAATGCGAATCAAGATCCTTTTATAAAACAAATTCCTGTAATTGCAAATCAGTGCTCCTGTGACATGAATCATACCAAGGCATACATCTGTTTCTATATATTTCTAACTGCAAAAGTACTGTCTGTGGGACAGAAGAGCAGGGCAGACAGCACAGTAGAGGAATTCTCCAACCCTCAGTCCTGATTTTGGAAGACTATTATATTAAAAAAAAAAAATGGGGGGGGAGGTTTGTGAATCCTAACAATAGGAAAAGTTAAACCCAGAGGAAAATGCAACCTCTCGGAGGGTGTTACAGAAAGGGGCAGGGTAGAAAGAGGGTAAGCTCAGCAAGCGGAAGTATTTGACAAAGAGTTTTCTTGTAATGCCAAAGGGGGGCTTACAGAAAATAGTCAAGAGAACTTCAGGGGGTGGAAATGGGATCCTTGCACTAACAAGTCGAGTTGGGTCAGAGAAAAAATTTTTTTTCAAATAATAACACCAGTATTACATCACGAATTATAGATCACTAATTATATCTGTCATCAGTAAAGTCTGTCATCTGTTTAGATCTTAGAAGAAGGTTCATCTCTCTTTTCTTGGTTTATCACTTGGAGTTAAAGGTACTATAGTCATGGTTCTTCTATCATGGCTATTGACTGACCATGTGGTCTCCAGGCAACTTGTTTAACCTTTCAAGGCTTTAGCTTCTCTCCTGCAAAGTGGGTGAGATATTGAAAATGTGTTGGAAATTGAATAAGGTGGTACAGATGTGATAGCAGCTTTTGATGACCCATTGGAATTCCTAGGATCCCTCTTATTAGTTCTCTTGGTGTGTTCAACTCAGCTGCTACCAGTGCTTTGAAAAATGTCTTCACCTAAGAATTGCCCTTGGACAGTTGAAGCCATCTCTGTGGAAAGTGCCCGGGATTAGGCCATGGATCCTACCCCAAGATGTCTGTGGAGAGTGGCTGCTTTGGCAGGGAAAAAGAAAGAATAAAGCTGCTCTCTTGACTCAAAGTAAGATGGACTCTGAGGTTCAATTTGCATTCCAGATTTGTGTGGTTCCTTCCATTTTTCCTATACGAAGTCCTTTACTTGTTTATCAGTTCCTCTGAGAGCATCACCTTCAAGAATCATGCAAAGGAATTCCCAGCTGAAACACTGCTAGGGAACTCAACCTAGGACAACATGTAAAGTGCCTGGCGAACACTTGCTAAAAAAGAGAAGAGGAGGTTAAATAACATGGCCACAAGCAGAACTGGGTCAGGAAGCCAAGCTAAGCCAAGTCTTGTTTCCTGACTTCATGCCATTTCACTTGTAGTAGATATCACAGAGCTCTTGAATCAGAACCTGCTTCTGAAGATAAGGGGTTGGGGCAGAGATGCAGTTTCATCCCTTTGTGCTTAAAAATGCCTATAAATTTCATACAAATAGGATACTAAAGTTTCCCTTTAAAATGTGGCATGCATAATTAATTTGTAGAAGATATAGTCAATACTCTTTATTAGCAGGGTCTTACAGCACTCAACAATAACAATGACAGCGACAGACTTTTGGAAGTACATCAGATCATAATAACCTACCTAGAAAATTGTAGTGCTTTTTCAGGCTTAATATTATAGGCTCATTTGCACAAACATCTCAGCATGGGTTTGAAAGTAGCTGAAATAATGTTAAATGTTATTAAATTTACTTTGAAGTGGAAAAAAATCTATCATGGTATACATTTGCATATATGTACATTCTTCCAAATGTAGTCAAGGAGAAAAGGGATGAAATAAGAAGCAGCATAATGTAGTGGGAAGGTAAATGGATATTGAATCAGAAAACATAGAATTAAGTAATCTTTGGCTTGCTTAGCTGTTGTTAGTTTAAATTATTTGCTTCACATATTTATTGCAATAAAAAAATTGATCCTCACTTAAAATCAAAAAGAATAACAATACCAAGTGTTGGAAAGGGTAGAGAGCAACTTGAAATTTCATACATTTCATTCATTTGTAATTCTGGGACTGTACAATGGTTCAGCCACTTTGTAAAACTGTCAGTTTTTATAAATTGGTTCCACACATACTTACTATGCAACACAGGAATCCCATTCCTAGGCATTTATAAAATAAAACAAACACCACAGGAACATATCCCCAAAAAGACTTGTACATGAATGTTTACAGCAAGTTTATTCCTAAAAGCTCAAAACGAGAACAATCTTAACATCAATTAATTGGTGAATGGATAAATAATTTGTGATATATTCATACAGTGGAATACGATTTAGGAATAAAATGGACCAACCACTGGTAGTACAGGTGTGACAGCAGTTTTTAATACATGCAACAACATAAAGGAATTAAGAAATATGCTGAACCAAAGAAGCCAGACATAAAAACTTATTATTATATTATTCAACTTACATGAATTCTAGAAAAGGCAAAAGTAATATACAGTGCCAGAAAGCAAATCAGTAGTTTCTTGGGTAAGGGGTGAGGAAATGTTGCCTGGAAAGGGATGCAAGGGAATTTTGAGGGGTTGGAAATTTATATATCTTAATTTTAGTGGTGGTTACATAGGTTTATAAATTTGTCAAAACTCATTGAACTGTATACTTAAAATGGGCCTAATATTGTGTTCTAACAGGTTGATAGTTTTTTCAGGTTGATTTTTTTTAAACCCGCCCTTACCACTCAGTTTTTGTGAGATTTAAATGAAATTAGATGGGTTAGCACTCTAAATTCTATAGGTCTAGTTCTAGTAACTGGTATCTAGTAGTCCTCCTGGTATATTTGTGGAATGGATGAATTCATAAGATCAAATAATACATATAAAACTAGTTCATTTTCCCCGTTAATTATCATTTTGTTCTGGCATAAGTTTGAAACAAGATCTGTGTCTTTAAGCAATGAAGCACCAATCAGAATTTGAGGCGATAACTAATTGTTTGATTTCAGTACAAGAGGAATTAATGAAAGCCAACCTCAGATTTTTCTGGTTGGCTGTTATTTGCATGCATTTAACTGCAAATTAATATTCTTATGCTAAAAATTCATTTATTAATTTTAACAGCAATTAAAAGTTTACTTATTTCATTACAACTTATTATCAAAGAAGCTATAAATAAATGCTTTCAATGGTGTCTAGGATAAAAACACACTTGTTCTCGTCCCTGGGCTACCGATTCACCCCCTTCCTTCACCTCTATATGATAAATCATTTATAATGAAGTAAATCTCTTAGAAGGCAAGATTCATTTATTTAATATGTCTCATTAAACTTTTCCTTCATTGATTGTGATCCAGAAAAAAATAATAAGCGTAATTTGACAGGCTGTAATAAAATGGATTCAGCCAATATAAAACATGAAGGAGTTAATGCTAACATGATTTTTGTGATGTGTATTACATTTAGATGCAAACTAATGGAATATAGGCTGTTGTGGTATTTGAAGTCATAGAGTTCAGACCCAGAAGGTATGGTCACTGTTAAATATCACTTGCAAAATATGATAATATAAAATGGTAATATTCTATAAATAATTACTCAAATTACACAATCCCTGATAAATCATGGAAGCCTCAAACAATACATGATTATTTGGTGGGCGTGGACAACTTTCTGATAAACCTGGACTTGAAAGGTTCATTGCCTTTTTCTCAGTTTTGCTTCCCCAAGATGGCACTTCCTCATTTCTCGTCCACTGAACTGTATCCTAAACTAGGAAAAAGACAGATATTTGAAGAGCTTTAATGGTAGGATTATGAGCCTTGACCCAAGCCAAATGTGCCCAGTAGAACATTTCTAGTATGGGATAAAGGAATATAGGCTTTTTCAAAGTACACATTACAAGATGGGATGCCTCCCCAGAGCAGAAGGTATCCAGTTCAAATGAGCCCAGGGATTTTCTGGAATAGTAAATGAGTCATGCGGTGTCAGATAATCATTATTTATGGTGCCCAATTACTAAACATATAATTAGATATTAGAAAATGACTACCACAACTTCTCTGTTTAGTCTAGGGCACCAAAATAAACATAAATGATTCCAGTGTAACAATACACTTATTTACCATAGGAAAGTGAATCATGTCTAACAGTTATGGAATGCTTACCATGTACCAGACGAGTTGTATACATTCACTTAGTTAATGCTCATTACAGCTATGTAAGGTGGTTGCTGGGATTATCCTCATTCTGCAGACAAGGGTGCTGTGGTATTACGAGGTTAAGGAACTTGCCTAAGGGCACACAAATGCCATATTGCAGGCATGCACTTTTTATTCACATAGTACCTACTCTAGAACCCACCTCATAACTACTACACTGTAGTTGCTCTCCATCTGTGATGGAAAATAAGGCATCATTCACACCACCTGGGGAGGCAGAAGAGGTGATACAATAGCAAATGAGGAGTTGCTCCCTAGGAATTTATTCCTGACAGCTGAAGTATCAGAGAAATAGTCACAAAGGGAAGAGTTTTTCATGAGGGATGCAGCTG
The DNA here is from genome assembly GCF_003265705.2 of Callorhinus ursinus. NCBI lineage: Eukaryota > Metazoa > Chordata > Mammalia > Carnivora > Otariidae > Callorhinus > Callorhinus ursinus. Next base: position 2,177,874 of record NW_027397114.1, read on the forward strand.
AAAGGGAAACCAGACTTCCAATAAAATAAGCAATTTGAAAATGTGTTACTATTTTGAGTTTTTATCCTGTGCTCTTTAGTGATTTTATAGTGAATCAGAGAAAGAAAGGTGGCACAAAATCAAGAACATGTACTAGTGCACAGACATTACATTAAAAGCATGAATAATGATATGATGTTAAATTATGCCCTTTAATTCATAAATAGCTCATGACATGAATAATGTATTAAAATGGTCAAAAGATATTGTCTCAATTATAGTAGATGGATTGACAGCTGTGTTGTCAGTCTTAGAAAAGAATCATCAATATTGAGGGAAAATGTTAGTATAAGTTAAAATATGTGTCAAAGGTTGAGATAGTTATACTAGAAGTAATGATGGGAATGAACAAGTATAATAATCTATAAAAAGAAAATCAGATACCAAAATGGTAATAAACGACTTGGTAAAAAAAAGTTATGATAAATTTTGTTTACCATTTTTTTTTTAAATTTGGGGGAATATGGAGGTACCTGACTGGCTCTGTCAGTAGAGCATGCAACTCTTGATCTCAGGGTCACGAGTTCAAGACCCACACTGGGCGTGGAGCTTACTTAAAAATCAATAAATAAATACATGCATACATACATACATAAAATTAAAATCTTGGGGAGTATGGTGTTGTGTTTCTCTTGTTAATTATATATCTGCCTATAAAGGTAGATATATATTTCTGTCTCATTACATAAATAGTATAAGGTAGAAGCAGAGAGCTTCAAAAAAGCCGTATAGTTATTATTTTTATATAAGAACTATTCCAGGCACAGGAGGAAATAATCAGGGTGGAGGGTTGTCACACACCAATAAGTAGATAGAAACAGGACCCCACAGAATCTATCAGATGGTTGAATGAAAGGTATCAAGAGGAGATCTGACTGCATAGATTAATCCCCTATCTCTAAAGAAATAAAACTGCAGTAGCCCTTCCTTTATCCCCAGAGAATACATTCCAAGACCCCCAGTGGATGTCTGGAACTATGGATTGTACTGAACCCTACATATATACTGTTTTTTCCTATACATATGTACTTATGATAAAGTTTAATTTATAAATTAGGCACAGTAAGAAATTAAAACAATAACTAATAATAAAATAGAACAACTAAACAACATAGTTTAATAAAAATTATGTGAATGTGGTCTCTGTCAAAATAGCTTTCTGTAGTGTATTTGCCTTTCTTCTTGTGATAGTGTGAGATGACCAATTGCCTCTATGATGAGATGAAGTGAAGTGAATGACATAAACATGTGATGTAGTGTTAGGCTACTATGGGTCTTCTACTCATAAGTCAGAAGGAGGATCATCTACTTCTGGACCGTGCCTGACCACAGATAACTGAAACCACTGAAGGCAAAATGGTGGATGAGGGACTACTGTTATTATAATAAGATGTTAATGAGGCATAATGATAAAGATGATGAACTAAAGTGTCAGTCTATTGAACAATCATGACAGATAGTAAACAAAGGAGGCACTGAGGATGATGTAAAGGGCAGGAAAGGAGCTGAGAGAAAACTTCTATTAGATTCTTTCCAGTTATTCTCAAATGTTAGTGTGCATGGGAATCATAAACAGGCTCGTGGGGAGCCTGTTAATTCAGATTCCTGGGCCTTACCCCCAGAATAGTAAGTATAGGTTAGGGATTGAGAATCTGCATTTATAAGAAGTTCCTAAGTGATGCTGATATTGCTGGCCCAGAGAAAACACTTGGGGACAACTTTTCTACCTAAACTAGCAACTACAATATCTCATTCAGTTTTCCCTAGGGCTTAGCTGATATATTCTTGAACGGACCACATGAAATGTCTTTCTGGTCACTAAAACTCCATGTACCACCATGGGAAAAACCAGGTCAACAAAGCATGATCTGGAAGCAAGGGTGATATAACAAAGGTATATGGCAGATAAAATGGAAGGCAATATGATGATCTATGTAAGGTGGCATCCTGAAGTGAAATGCATTTGTTCTCAGATGAAAATTACAATATCAAACAAAAGTAACTTTTTAATTCAGATTCTCCAAGTCTCAACCTCTGCACACTGACAAAAGCAAGTAAAGAACTCTGTTAAGAAAAGATGAAAGTCGGGGGAACGGAGCAAGATGGCGAAGGAGTAGGAGACCTGGATTTCGTCTGGTCTCAGGAATTCAGCTGAATAGGGATCAAACCATTCTGAACACCTACGAACTCAACAGGAGATCGAAGATAAGAAGAGTAATAACACTCTGAACAGAGAAGTGACCACTTTCTGGAAGGTAGGACGTGCGGAGAAGTGAATCTGAGGCGATATTTGGGAGGATAGATGGCGGGGGACGGGGCCTCTGTTGGCCGCTTCTGGCAAGTGATAGAGCCGCGGAGCACAAAATCGGAACTTTTAGAAGTCGGTTCTGCTGAGGGATGTCGCTCCAGTGGCTAAGCGGGGGGTGGAATCCTCGCAGGACAGTGTGGTCTCAGGACCCTCAGGGTCACAGAAAGACCGGGGGTGCCTGAGTGCGGCAGACCTCCCAGGTATCGGAGCAGAGAAGCCAGCTGCAGAGACAGAGCCGAGGCGCGGGCTCTCAGCTCGGGGTGGCCATAAACTGTGATCAGCGGCCCAGTTGGGCCACTGCTCCTCCAGCAGGGACCCAACAAGCAGCAGAGCCAGGGAGACTCCCCTTCCTCCCCCTGGAGGAGCGGCACGAGAGCGCACCGCAGGGATCTGCTGGGTTTGGAGACTCCATATGGGGTCAGGTGCCAGAGATAGAAACGCTCGGTCACAGGCCGGGTGAGCACAGAGTGCGGCCGGAGACCGGGGAGATGGGAGTGACTGACTGCTTTTCTCTGGTGGCGCACTGAGGAACAGGGCCCCGAGGTCTCAACTCCTCCGGGTGGAGATTGGGAGGCCACCATTTTCACCCTGGTCCTCCTAAGCTGTACCGAGAGCTTGCAGGGAACAAAAGCTCCTGAGAGCAAACCCGAGCAACTTGCTTAGCCTGGACCAGCAAGGGCGGGGCAATTCTGCCTCCGGCAAAGACATTTGGGAACCACGGCAACAGGCCCCCCCCCCCCAGAAGATCAGCACAAACAGCCAGCAAGCCAAGACCAAGTTTACCCATCAAGAACAGGAGAACTCCAGTGCTAGGGGAATACCGCACATAGAATTCATGGCTTTTTTACCATAATTCATTAGTTTTTCCAAGTTAATTGTTTTAACTGTTTTTTTATTTTTCTTTTTCCCTTTTTCAAACATCTTATCAATCCCGTTTTTAAAAAAACATTTTTATTTTTCATTTTTAGTGTCATATTTTTATCACTTCATAGTAGTTACCCTTATTTTTGGTATATATATATAAGTTGTTCTCTCTTTAAAATTTTGAGATACAATTTCTTCTAACAGATCAAAATAGACCCTAAATCACTCGTGTATGGCTTTATTCTATTTTCCTGCTTGATCACATTCTCTCCCTTTTTTTTTCTTTTTTCTTTTTCTTTTTAAATCTTCTTCATCCCTTTTTAAAACAACTTCTTATCTTATCAATTCCTTTTATAAAATCTTTTATAATTTTCACCCTTACAGTCATCTGCCATCCCTTCATTGTATCAACCTGTATTTTGTACATATATAAGTCTTTCTTCCTTTAAAATTTTAGCAGGCACTTTCTTCTAACAGACCAAAATATGCCCAAAAGCTAGTGTGTGGCACTGATCTATGCACTAGTCCGATCATATTTGACATATTCTGGGTTTTTTTGTTTTGTTCTGTTTCTGTTTGTTTTTATCTTTTTCTTTTTCCATTTTTTTCCTCTTCTTTCTTTCCCTTTCTTGTCCCGCTTTTCTGATTTGTATAGAGTATATTTGCTGGAAAAGTTGTTAACTTCTTAGCATTCTGTTCCTCATTCATTTGTTCTCTGCTGGACAAAATGACAAGACGAAAAAAATCACCTCAACAAAAAGAACAAGAGGTAGTACCGTCAGCCAGGGACCTACTCAATACTGACATTAGTACGATGTCGGACCTAGACTTCAGAATCATGACTTTAAAGATACTAGCTGGGCTTGAAAAAAGTGTGGAAGTTATTAGAGAAAGCCTTTCTGGAGAAATAAAAGAACTAAAATCTAACCAAGTCGAAATCAAAAAGGCTATTGATGAGGTGCAATCAAAAATGGGGGCACTAACTGCTAGGATAAATGAGGCAGAAGAGAGAATCAGTGATATAGAAGAACAAATGATAGAAAATAAAGAGGCTGAGAAAAAGAGAAAAACAACTACTGTATCACGAGGGCAGAATTCGAGAGATAAGCGATACGATAAGACGAAACAACATTAGAATAATTGGGATCCCAGAAGAAGAAGAAAGAGAGAGAGGGGCAGAAGGTATATTGGAGCAAATTATAGCAGAGAACTTCCCTAATGTGGGGAAGGAAACAGGTATCCAAATCCAGGAGGCACAGAAAACCCCTCTCAAAATCAATAAAAATAGGTCAACACTCCTACATCTAACAGTAAAACTTACGAGTCTCAGAAACAAAGAGAAAATCCTGAAAGCAGCTCAGGAGAAGAGATAGGTAACCTATAATGGTAGAAACATTGGGTTGGCAACAGACCTATCCACAGAGACCTGGCAGGCCAGAAAGGACTGGCATGATATCTTCAGAGCACTAAACGAGAAAAATATGCAGCCAAGAATACTATATCCAACTAGGCTGTCATTGAAAATAGAAGGAGAGATAAAAAGCTTCCAGGTAAAACAAAAACTAAAGGAATTTGCAAACACGAAACCAGCCTTCCAAGAAATAATGAAAGAGGTCCTCTAAGTAAAAAGAGAGCCTAAAAGCAGCATAGACCAGAGAGGAACACAGACAATAGACAGTAACAGTCACCTTACAGGCAATACAATGGCACTAAATTCATACCTTTCAATAGTCACCCTGAATGTAAATGGGCTCAATGCCCCAATCAAAAGACACAGACTATCAGATTGGATTCAAAAACAAGACCCATCAATATGTTGTCTGCAAGAGACTCATTTTAGACCCAAAGACACCCCCAGATTGAAAGTGAGGGGTGGAAAACAATTTACCATGCTAATGGACACCAAAAGAAAGCTGGGGTGGCAATCCTTATATCAGACAAACTAGATTTTAAAACAAAGACTGTAATAAGAGATGAGGAAGGACACTCTATCCTACTTAAAGGGTCTATCCAACAAGAAGATCTAACAATTGTAAATATCTATGCCCCGAACGTGGGAGCAGCCAATTATATAAGGCAATTAATAACAAAAGCAAAGAAACACATTGACAACAATACAATAATAGTGGGGGACTTTAACAACCCCTGACTGAAATGGACAGATCATCTAAGCAAAAGATCAACAAGGAAATAAAGACTTTAAATGACACACTGGACCAAATGGACTTCACAGATATATTCAGAACATTCCATCCCAAAGCAACGGAATACACATTCTTCTCTAGTGCCCATGGAACATTCTCCAGAATGGATCACATCCTAGGTCACCAATCAGGTCTCAATCGGTACCAAAAGATTGGGATCATTCCCTGCATATTTTCAGACCACAATGCTTTGAAACTAGAACTCAACCACAAGAGGAAAGTCGGAAAGAACTCAAATACATGGAGGCTAAAGAGCATCCTACTAAAGAATGAATGGGTCAACCAAGAAATTAAAGAAGAATTAAAAAAATTCATGGAAACCAATGAAAATGAAAACACAACTGTTCAAAATCTTTGGGATACAGCAAAGGCAGTCCTGAGAGGAAAGTATATAGCAATACAAGCCTTTCTCAAGAAACAAGAAAGGTCTCAAATACACAACCCAACCCTACACCTAAAGGAGCTGGAGAAAGAACAGCAAATAAAGCCTAAACCCAGCAGGAGAAGAGAAATCATAAAGATCAGAGCAGAAATCAATGAACTAGAAACCAAAAGAACAGTAGAACAGATCAACGAAACTAGGAGCTGGTTCTTTGAAAGAATTAACAAGATTGATAAACCCCTGGCCAGACTGATCAAAAAGAAAAGAGAAATGACCCAAATCAACAAAATCATGAATGAAAGAGGAGAGATCACAACCAACACCAAAGAAATACAAACAATTATAAGAACATATTATGAGCAACTCTATGCCAGCAAATTAGAGAACCTGGAAGAAATGGGTGCATTCCTAGAGATGTATCAACTACCAAAATTGAACCAGGAAGAAATAGAAAACCTGAACAGACCTATAATCACTAAGGAAATTGAAACAGTCATCAAAAATCTCCCAAGAAACAAAAGCCCAGGGCCAGATGGCTTCCCAGGGGAATTCTACCAAACATTTAAAGAAGAATTAATACCTATTCTCCTGAAACTGTTCCAAAAAATAGAAATGGAAGGGAAACTTCCAAACTCATTTTATGAGGCCAGCATTACCTTGATCCCCAAACCAGACAAAGACCCCATCAAAAAAGAGAATTACAGACCAATATCCTTGATGAACATGGATGCAAAATTTCTCACCAAAATACTAGCCAATAGGATCCAACAGTACATTAAAAGGATTATTCACCACGACCAAGTGGGATTTATCCCTGGGCTATAAGGCTGGTTCAACATCCGCAAATCAATCAACGTGATACAATACATTAATAAAAGAAAGAGCAAGAATCATATGATCCTCTCAATAGATGCAGAAAAAACATTTGACAAAGTACAACATCCTTTCTTGATCAAAACTCTTCAGAGTATAGGGATAGAGGGTACATACCTCAATATCATAAAAGCCATCTACGAAAAACCTACAGCGAATATCATTCTCAATGGGGAAAGGCTGAGAGCTTTTCCCCTAAGGTCAGGAACGCGGCAGGGATGTCCACTCTCACCACTGCTATTCAACTTAGTATTAGAAGTCCTAGTCACAGCCATCAGACAACAAAAAGAAATCAAAGGCATCCAAATCGGCAAAGAGGAAGTCAAACTCTCACTCTTTGCATATGATATGATACTGTATGTGGAAAACCCAAAAGACGCCACCCCAAAACTGCTAGAACTCATACAGGAATTCAGTCAAGTAGCAGGATATAAAATCAATGCACAGAAATCAGTGGCATTCCTATACACCAACAACAAGACAGAAGAGAGACAAATCAAGGAGTCTATCCCATTTACAATTGCACCCAAAACCATTAGATACCTAGGAATAAATATAACCAAAGAGGCAAAGGATCTGTACTCAGAAAACTATAAAATACTCATGAAAGAAATTGAAGAAGACACAAAGAAATGGAAAAACGTTCCATGCTCATGGATTGGGAGAATCAACATTGTGAAGATGTCAATGCTACCTAGAGCAATCTACACATTCAATGCAATCCCCATCAAAATATCATCCACTTTTTTCAAAGAAATGGAACAAAAAATCCTAAAATTTGTATGGAACCAGAAGAGACCCAGAATAGCCAGAGGAATACTGAAAAAGAAAAGCAAAGCTGGCGGCATCACAATTCCGGACTTCCAGCTCTATTACAAAGGTGTCATCATCAAGACAGTATGGTACTGGCACAAAAACAGACACATAGATCAATGGAACAGAATCGAGAGCCCAAAAATGGACCCTCAACCCTACGGTCAACTCATCTTTGACAAAGCAGGAAAGAATGTCCAGTGGAAAAAATGCAGTCTCTTCAACAAATGGTGATGGGAAAATTGGACTTGACAAAGCAGGAAAGAATGTCCAGTGGAAAAAATGCAGTCTCTTCAACAAATGGTGATGGGAAAATTGGACAGCCACATGCAGAAGAATGAAACTGGACCATTTCCTTACACCACACACAAAAATAGACGCCAAATGGTTGAAAGACCTAAACGTGAGACAGGAGTCCATCCAAATCCTAAAGGAGAACAGAGGCAGCAACCTCTTCAACCTCAGCCACAGCAACTTCTTCCTAGAAACATCACCAAAGGCACAGGAAGCCAGGGCAAAAATGAACTATTGGGATTTCATCAAGATAAAAAGCTTTTGCACAGCAAAAGAAACAGACCACAAAACCAAAAGACAACCGACAGAATGGGAGAAAATATTTGCAAATGGCATATCAGATAAAGGGCTAGTATCCAAAATCTATAAAGAACTTATCAAACTCAACACCCAAAGAACAAATAATCCAATCAAGAAATGGGCAGAAGACATGAGCAGACATTTTTCCAAAGAAGACATCCAAATGGCTAACAGGCACATGAAAAAGTGGTCAACATTGCTCAGCATCAGGGAAATCCAAATCAAAACCTCAATGAGATACCACCTCACACCCGTCAGAATGGCTAAAATTAACAAGTCAGGGAACGACAGATGTTGGCGGGGATGTGGAGAAAGGGGAACCCTCCTACACTGTTGGTGGGAATGCAAGCTGGTGCAACCACTCTGGAAAACAGTATGGAGTTTCCTCAAACAGTTGAAAATAGAGCCGCCATATGAACGAGCAATTGCCCCCATGGGTATTTACCCTAAAGATACACATGTAGGGATCCGAAGGGGTACGTGCACCCCAATGTGTATAGCAGCAATGTCCACAATAGCCAAACTGTGGATAGAGCCAAGATGTCCATCGACAGACTAATCGCTAAAGAAGAAGTGATATATATACACAATGGAATAATATGCAGCCATCAATGAGATCTTGCCATTTGCAACAACGTGGATGGAACTGGAGGGTGTTATGCTGAGTGAAATAAGTCAGAGAAAGACATGTATCATATGACCTCACTGATATGAGGAATTCTTAATCTCACGAAACAAACTGAGTGTTGCTGGAGTGGTGGGGGGGTGGGAGGGATGGGGTGGCTGGGTGATAGACATTGGGGAGGGTATGTGCTATGGTGAGCACTGTGAATTGTACAAGACTGATGAATCACGATCTGTACTTCTGAAACAAATAATGCAATATATGTTAAGAAAAAAAAAAGAAGATAGCAGGAGGGGAAGAATGAAGGGGAGTAAGTCGGAGGGGGAGAGGAACCATGAGAGACGATGGACTCTGAAAAACAAACTGAGGATTCTAGAGGGGAGGGTGGGTGGGGGGATGGGTTAGCCTGGTGATGGGTATTAAAGAGGGCACATTCTGTGTGGAGCATTGGGTGTTATGCACAAACAATGAAACATGGAACACTACATCAAAACTAATGATGTAATGTATGGTGATTAACATAACAATAAAAAGTTATTAAAAAAAAGAAAAGTTGAAAGTCACATTTTATGGGGAAAATAGAAAGAATTTTCTCTTTTGCCATCATCTTTACAGTGCTGAACTAATTGCCCCATGTTTGGCATGTTTGAAGCTGCACTGCTTGTAAAGATATCTTTCCTTCATGCCATATGAATTTCTTTATGGTTTTGTTTGTTTGTTTCTCAAAGCACAAAGATCATCTGGTTGAGAATACCATTGGGGGAAATGGGTTGTATTTGAAATGGGCCTTACTTTTCTTTGGAGGGAGGGAAGGAATTAGCAGTGCTTTAAAACCCATATCCTGAAGATTTTGACTGGATAGTTTGACCAGTTTGCTGGAAAATGAATGAGTTTATTTGCATGTTGAGAGGCACTGGGAGGAACCCCAAAGCCTAGACCTCAACTTATTCACCCAAGGATTCAAATATATCTGGGCATGTCTAGATGCCAAAATCACCTATTTTGAGAGAAGGAGCAAGGTATTCCCCTGTAAGTAAAATAAATCTAGGGAAAAGAGGTACATGGACTTGGACTCTCAGCTTTATTCCATTCATTGAAGACAGAAGGTAGTTTTGGAGTCTGTCCCTGAGATTGTTTTCTGCCCATGAGTGCTCTTTGAATCCTTGGGGATTTGGACTCTAGAAAACTTGAAAGTGCTTTTCAGTTAAAAAAAAAAAAAAAAGTCATTAGGGCATGCCAGACCACATAAGCTTGGTTCATGCAATGGACAGTGACTCTAAGGTATAAAAGAGGGTTGTTCCCCCACCAGCAAGGGATACTGCATGATAAGGCCATGTGGAGAGTACCAACAGACAGCAAGGGATGCCTGCAGCAGCCTGGCACAGAAGAATAATATTGGCTCCAAATAAGAAAAATATTCTGCTATTGATATTCCTGTCACAGACAGGAGGTCAAATGTCTTTGTTTGTATAGTATTCACCAAAGAATAGTCTGTGTTATGTTTTCTACTCAAGCACAGTAGAATACTTATGGGTTTTAAAAACAAGACATACATTTGTTTTATGTATGGGCCTCTATCATAACATTGATAACACTGTGCTCTAATTGTTGGTTTTCACCACTAGACAGTGAATTCCTTGAGGACAGGGGTCAGATTTTGCATATCTTCATCACTCAGCACCTGACACAGAGGCAGTGCTGAAATATATATTTGCATTAATGAAGAGAAATTAAATCTTGGCTTATAACTTTGCATTCTGTAATGAATCAGATTGATTATGTTCCCTTGTTACTTGATCACAGAAAAAATGGAAGTCCCATGAAGTATTCATAGATGCTTATAATTATTGGTTTCAGGTTTGTACCTCTAGATTGCAAGCTCCAGGAAATCAGGAACTTATGTTTTGCTCATTACTACAGAGCTGATGCCTATAACACTGGATTATCAATATATTTTTACTGGGTAGTATACACAAGTGAAAAGCATACCTCCCTCACTATTTCCCCAAAATAGGGAAAGTCATGCAAAAAATGCCACTCCCCACTGCAGGTAAAAGATGCAATGGGTAATAAAGCCATGTATCCTCCTTTAATTCTTCATTTGTTTCAATTTCTGAGAGGAGAATACTCATTTACTTTCATAATTAAAATATATAACCTGGAACACCAAATAAAAATAAAACGATTATTCCCTGAAGCTGATTCACTTTGAAACATGCCTTATTCTCAGAGGATTTAATTGATAGACCACAGAATTATCCATTATCAAATCAATTATTCTTTGATAACTCTGCTACTCAATGGAGAATATAGCTGTGAAATGAAAACATTATTAGGTTTATTATAGCATATGACGATGATTTGTGTGTGTACGTGAGGAATCTATTAGACTTGTCTTTACCTAGGTTTTTCTACAGGGCAAAAATATGTGATGGTATTTGTGAAACTTGGAGTTAGCTGTTGTTTTATACTTCATGCACTGACATAGTGACTAACTTGGAAATTACTCTTGGACTGTATTTCTCAAAATACTATATGCAGATTACCAATAATAAAATCACATGGAGGTACTTGTTTAAAATTCATAAACCTGAGCCCTACTTCAAAGCACCCCATCTAGACCTGAAACTTCACTCTTCATTTTAGCAATGATTACCGGTTATACTTAAACATTCAAAGTTTGAGAATCACTCCTGTAATACATAAAATAGTCATCACCTTTTGATTTCAAATTAAGCCAGTATACATTTTTTTATCACTTTACTGTTACTATTTTTGAAAGACCTAACAGAGAGACATAGATGATTGATGAGGAACTAAAATTTTAAACATTTGCTATGATCTAAACAGTATGCTAGATTCTTTCATACAAGCTATTTTTATTAAAACCTGAAAAAAAAACCACATGGTCTATTAATATTCCATTGTCTACAGACAAGAAAACAGAGACTGGAGAGATTAATTCACTGTACACATATAGCTCGTAGGATTCAATCATAAGATTCAACTCAGATTCTCTATTCCATGTAAGCCCATAACATCCTTTTAGCTTCATCTTTCTGGACACATTATAAAAGTCAAGATTAATGCATGAGAAACACCACCACCTTTCATGGGAATTCTAAAGAAACAAAAGATCAGTGAGGTCTGGAGATATGATACCTAAAGTAGTCCTTGAAATTGGGTAGGGATTTCAGATAGGTGTTAAGAGTAAAGCCTATTAATAGTAAAAGAAGTGATTGTTGGAGTGAATGTATGCACGCATGCATACAACTAAATAAACATAAGCTGGAACTTCCTAAATTCTCCTTCATATTAATGACATAATTGTAAATATGGATTCAGTAGCAGACTAAAATAGCTACCTGGTATTTCATTGCAAATCTGAACATATTCCTTCATGTGACAAAGGCAATAAGGGATCTACAATATAAATCTAGGGGAACTGGAACCTTGTCTTTCTTACTTAACAGCATATCATCACTGCCAAGAATGTTGTTTGGATTATACAGTGGAACACAAGGTGGCATTCTAACTTAAGAGAGATGGAATGGGTGATTATACAGCAATAGGAATGAGACCTATTTAAATTCAACCAGAAAAGTAACTAGTTTATAAACCAGGGTGTTTTGGAGAGTAGTAGTTACATATATATTTATAACATATCTTGTGATTGTAAAGCGCTTTCACTGTCTTAATCATTTGACACTCACAAAAGACCTGTGAGTTATGAATTATTACTCCATTTTTTCCTTTTAGTTGAAAAAACTTTTTATTTAAGTTCATATGTCCTAGAAAAATTGGAGTTTGCACTCCATCACACCTTGTTTATCTCCAATTAGTCCTGTCTTTTCACTTATACTATGGCTACCTCATATTTGAATAGAGAATGGACTCAAATTATAGAGCAAATTAAGAGTCAGTTTATAAATCAGATATTTGTTGAGTTAAGTGACCAGGCTCTATAGATATATTTCAGACTGGCTTCCTGGATCTCAGACATCTTTGATGTCCAATATCTTATTATCAACTGTTTGACCCCAAATGTATTTTCTCCTAAGTTCTGTCTTTGAGACAGCAGCACTAGGGACTCTTAGAATTAAAAGCTTTATTGAAAGACAGTAGGCTCTGTGAAGAGTTAGGGGAAAGGAGCCAATCCTCTTCCCTTTCTTCACTGTTTAAAATTGGCCCCACAGCCTCTTTATCTCCAAAGCCTCTTCCTTTACCTATGCTCCATTCAATGCTCAAAACTCAAAGAACTTTAACTGGGAATCCTGAGTCTAACCCTTCATCAGTTTCATTCACACGGGTTGTGTATACTCTTGTTGGGGTTTGTGCAGGTGGTAAAGTTGCTTAAGACAAATTACTACTGAGACTTCCTTACTGGACATTTCAGAAAATGTAATAGAATTTCTTACTACCGTAGCAATGTTGTTTCTAATTCAGTCCGTTATTCAGCTGTTCTGGGGTGAACAGTGAGTAGTGACTATACTGAAGCGATCCACTGGGGTCCAAGCAGATATGTAGTCAAAAATAGATGGTGATTGTTGTAGAAATTCTCTTAAAGAAGAGGACAGACAAAACTTGGGTAACAAAGAGGAAGGCTGAAGATAGTCCAAGTGGGAGGAAGTCTGTGAATGAAGATATGGAGCTTAACAAAGGTGTTGTATGGGTGGGGAGGTGGGGGAAAGAAGCATTTAAAAGAAATACCCAATTGAAAGCAAGTCTAATGTGTGGCCATTTTGGAAACACAAGACTCTGCATGCGATTTCTTGTATTAGACTGTGAGAATGAGGCAGCTACTCCTGTAGGTCCCCGTATCCACAACCTGCAGTATTGTGGTCACCATTTATAATGCTTAGGAAAGGGAAGTAGTAAAAACTAATTACTAAAGGCAGAATTCTTTAGAGCGTAAATCATTTTTGCAATATCTGATGTTTAAATATCAAGGAGGGAAAAAGAAAAGGATTTCTCAAGTTGGAGGTTTTAAAATAATGCTTTGCCTTAAAAAGCTCTTGTTTGACTGGGTCAGTCATTTCTCTTTGTATTACACATAGTTCCCTGACTGGGAGAGAGTCGAGAGCAATTTTACCTTTATCAAAAACTTTCATTTCACAGTGTTTCACAGATGAGTGTATGCATTCTGCAGAGGCCATATTAGATCCATTTCCAAAACTCAGTAGACGCCCAACAACACAGATCTGTACAATGTACCTATTAGGAAATTGTGATATATATAGAACGCTCAGGACTACACTCAGAAACAAGCAGCACAGAATGCACCTCATGGAGGAAATGATGCAGAGATAATGCTTTCCTATCACATCTGATTTTCTAATCTTGACTTAGAATTTTTAATGTTTCTTTTTGGGTAAATGAGGATGACCACCACAGTGAACTGAATGGGGCTCTGTTAAAAAATAATAACTAATTAATTAATCAGCCCTTTTAGGGGCAGGAATCAGTTTCTCCAGCCCTCTTCAAGACACCTAAATAAGGAAAAAGTTAATCAAGTGGCTGAGAATGGAGTGATGCAGAACCAGGGTGGGCACTGTCATCGAGACCTGTAGGGAGTAGCGGAGACATGATTTTGAGTACATAGACTGCCACAAAAGATTTGAAAGAAGCTCAAAAGGATGAAGGAAATGTTAGGTGAAAGAACAATATTTAACTCAATGACCCTAAAGTCTTTTATGAGGGCAAAGTCTATTATACTTATTAAGAGTTAAATACCTTTGACTTCTACAACCCAAGATTCTATATGAAGTTTGTTTATTGCACTAAGTTGAATGATTGCAGAATTTCAGTAAAGTATCACGTAGGGAAACTGTGCCTAGAAGATTTAAACAAATCTTTAAAAAAAGAAAATGAGAAGTAGATAGAGTTTGGAATAATATAAAGAATTTTAAAAGTATGATGTAAACAAGGAATTTTCACAGTAAAGGCTGTGGCTACCAAATTCTTTCATTAGATGGCATCTGTTAGGCATCATGCTAGATTGGAAAGGAAGTTAAAAAGGCACAAAAATTCTCAGGATTTATAATTCTAAGAGGAGTAAAGAAGAATTTGAGGATTTGCACAATTAATTTAAAGTGCAATGCTTGAGGTCTGCAAAGTGAGTAAGTTTCTTCTATGTTAGAATAACATATAAGGTGGAAATTAGGTCTAAGTTGAAGAGCATCTTAGAAGGCAGAATTAGAAGCAGGTATTAGAACAGAAGGATATGACAATGCTGGAAAGGGAAGGGGCAGAAGGCTATTGTATTTCTTACTTAGATCTGGAGATAGGAAGGAGAGGAGAGCTGTGGTTGAGCAGCTTTTTAAAAAAAAAAAGATTTATTTATTTGAGGGAGAGAGAGCACAAGTGGGAGGGGGCAGAGGGAGAGAGAATCTCAAGCAGACCCTGCACTGAACGCAGAGCCCGTCATGAAGCTTGATCTCATGACACTGAGATCACCATCTGGGCTGAAACCAAGAGTTGGACACCTAACCAACTGTGCCACCCAACCACTGTGGTTGGGCAGTTATTAACAACAGAAATGAGTTTCTTATTTGCAGGCACATAATTACCAAAGAGACTATTAATCTCTTGGAAATTTTTTTTGCCTTAATAATATACATATTAAATGTTCTGGGTGAGATAATACTTGTAAAACATCTGGCCAAATGAATATGGGCAAACTCAAATGGTGACCACAATACTGCAGGTTGTGGATATGGGGACCTACAGGAGTAGCTGCCTCATTCTCACAGTCTAATACAAGAAATCGCATGCAGAGTCTTGTGTTTCCAAAATGGCCACACATTAGACTTGCTTTCAATTGGGTATTTCTTTTAAATGCTTCTTTCCCCCACCTCCCCACCCATACAACACCTTTGTTAGCTCCATATCTTTATTCACAGATTTCCTCCCACTTGGACTATCTTCAGCCTTCCTCTTTGTTACCCAAGTTTTGTCTGTCCTCTTCTTTAAGAGAATTTCTACAACAATCACCATCTATTTTTGACTACATATCTGCTTGGACCCCAGTGGATCGCTTCAGTATAGTCACTACTCACTCTTCACCCCAGAACAGCTGAATAACGGACTGAATTAGAAACAACATTGCTACGGTAGTAAGAAATTCTATTACATTTTCTGAAATGTCCAGTAAGGAAAGTCTCAGTAGTAATTTGTCTTAAGCAACTTTACCACCTGCACAAACCCCAACAAGAGTGTATTGAAGTTTGAAAAACTTTGAAAACATTATCAATAAATATATAAAGTTTCTAAAGGGTTTTGTTTTGCCTCTCTAGACATCCTGAAAGGTCACTAAAGGAAATAGCAGTTTTAAAAAAATCTTATTATTAAATGCTTCTATGATTCATAAATTTTATTTTTTAAAAGTTTTTTATTTAAATTCCAGTTAGTTAACATACAGTGTTTTATTAGTTTCTGGTGTACAATATAGTGATTCAACACTTCCATACATCACCCGGTGATCATCACGGCAAGTACCCTCCTTAATCCTCATCACCTATTTAACCCATCCCACCACGCACCTCCCCTCTGGTATCCACCAGTTTTTTCTCTCTAGTTAAGAGTCTGTGTCTTGGTTTGTCTCCCTATTTTTTTCCCTTTGCTCTTTTGTTTTATTCTTTAAATTTCATATATGAGTGAAATCATATGGTATTTGTCTTTCTCTGACTTATTTTGCTTAGCATTATACTAACTCCATCCATGTCACTGCAAATAGCAAGATATCATTATTTTTTATGGCTGAGTAATATTCCATTATATTTATATGGAATATACATATATACCACATCTTCTTTATCCATTCATCGGTTGATGGGCATTTGGGCTGTTTCCAAAATTTGGCTATTGTAGATAATGTTGCTATAAACATCAGGGTGCACGTATCCTTTTGAATTGGTATTTTTATATTCTTTGGGTAAATACCTAGTAGTGCAATTTCTGGATCACAGGGTAGTTCTATTTTTAACTTTTTGAGAAAATGGATTAGAAGAAATATTGTTAAAATGTCTATACTACCCAAAACAATCTACACATTTAATGCAATCCCTATCAAAATACCAGCAGTGTTTTTCACAGAGCTAGAACAAACAACCTTAAAATTTGTACAGGACCACAAAAGACCCCAAATACCCAAAGAAATCTTGGGAAAACAAAAAAAGCAAAGCTGGAGGCATCAAAATTCTGGACTTCAATTTATATTACAAAGCTGTAGTCATCAAGATAGTATGGTACTGGCACAAAAATAGGCACATAGATCAATGGAACAGAACAGAAAACCCAAAAATTGACCCACAACTATAGGGACAATTAATCTTTGATGAAACAGGAAAGAATATCCAATGAGAAAGAAAGACATTCTCTTCAACAAATGGCATTGGGAAAATTGGACATCAACATGCAAAAGAATGAAACTGGACAACTTTCTTACACCATACACAAAAATAAATTCAAAGTGGATGAAAGACCTAAATGTGAGATAGGAAACCATCAAAATCCTAGAGAAGAATGCAGGCAGTAAACTCTTTGAGATCAGCCATAGCATCTTCTTTCTAGATATGTCTCCTGAGGCACAGGAAACAAAAGCAAAAATAAACTATTGGGACTATGTCAGAATAAAAAGCTCCTGCACAGTGAAAAAAACAATCAACATCACTCAAAGACAACCTATGGAATGGGAGAAGATATTTGCAAATGACATATCTGATAAAGGATTAGTATCCAAAATATATAAGGAACTTATAAAACTCAACACCCCAAAAATGAATAATCCAATTTAAAAATGGGCAGAAGACATGAATAGACATTTTTCCAAAGAAGACATACAGAGGACTGACAAACAGATACAGGAAAAGATGCTCAACATCATGACATCACTAATCATCACGGAAATACAAATCAAAACTATAATGAGATATCACTTCACACCTTCTAGAATGGCTAAAATCAACAACACAAGAAACAAGAGGTGTTGGTGAGGATGTGGAGTAAGTGGAACCCTCTTGCACTGTTGGTAATTCACACATTTTAAATAAAACTATGAATATGATTTTTCTGAATATCTCAGTGATGGGGATTTGAGTACCTCTATACTGGGTTGTGCACCTGGAAATAAATGTCTAGTCACCACCACTTTGTCCAACATCTATACTCAAGATAATCAGAAAGTAAAACAATTTCAAACAAGGCTAGGGAAATATACACAGGTAGTGAGAAAATGAGCGGTCAATACAACAGAAAAAATAACACTTTCATTAAAATTAAAGGATCATTTATAAAATATCAAGGAATAGTAGGTAGAAAGATGTGCCATAGCAAAAAACCAAAATGTACATTTTTGGAAGAAAAGAGAAAAAGGTAATTAACAGCTGATACTGTTTGAAATGTCAAAGAAAAGAAATCCCATGAAATGAAAATAATTATTTTACATTATTTCTTAAATAGATATTGGTGTTGTATATGTTTATATAATGTATTTGATGTGCACCCTTGGTTATATTCTCATTTGTGAAAAACCTAATGTAACACATTAATTATTCTGGACACAAATGAATTATCACCCCCAGGTGGTAAGTCTGGGGAAGCAAGTATTCTTTTTCTTATTTATCAGATTTTATTACTATAAGTTATTATGGAACTTTAATATAACTGTTTTAATTTCACTCCCATTACCAAGGAGCATATAGAACATCTTGTGTGTGTGTGACAGCCAGATGGATAGTTTTAGCTAAATTTACCTTTGAGTGGAGTCATATAACAGTATTGCCTGATTCTAAATATGAGCAATTATATTGCAGAAACTTCCTCGTGTGTGGTGAGGGATCTTGTGGGGGACGATGAAGGAAAGTGGAGACCTGGGCTGGAGCTGAGTTCAGAAACAGGCTGTTGAAATTTAAATAATCACTTGGGCTTAATCTCCTCATCCTTAACCTAAAATGAGTGCTATTTAAGGAGGCTTCTAGTTTTAGGAACTACTCGATTAAAGTACTTTTTTTTCAACAGGTAAATACAATCTTAATACCCATCTTGTACCAGGTGTTGGAAATATTTAACCTGGATTAAACACCTGACCTGTTAAATGTTAAGCTCCATCCTGACATGCTGATCAGATATGTACACATACTCAAACACATGATATGTATATATATAATATTATAAAATCTATGACTCTAAAACAGTTGGATTAAATGTCAAGCTTGAAAACAGATACAATAGGTTTATTTGAAAAGGAAGTTCATAGGATAAACATGAATAGACTAAGATTAGGTTATGCTTCACACTGAAAAACTATGTACCCCTTTGTGCTTCTCATTTGACTTTCATAATGATATGATCTTATATATGTATACACTATGGTTATATTCCATATATCACAGCATAGATCCTACTTCAAGTGCATTTTCCTATTGTGAAACCATGTGTTAGGTAGAATTTCCATATAATCAGTTTAGGCAATCTGGTCATTATGTTTCCACCACATGTAAATCCACCTGTACTCATGTAAGGCAGCTAATTACTAGAAATGAGAAGCATGCCAATTGCATATTCTCCATATATTTGAGAAGGGTATTCTGGGTAATTTGCTTCCTGTGTATTTTACTCTGTAAATTGTGATAACTGTCAACATTTAAAATCTTTCTGAGAGTGAAATGTGGACTATATTTGAGACTCTTTGAGGTAAACAGAGTCCATTTCTACCAAATAAATGAATAATGTAATTAAAAATGTTTCACTCTCTATGTTTGTGTCAAATAAACACAGACATTAATTCAAGACAGTTTCATTAGATATGGCTTAAAAGAAAAAAGGACAAGGCTTTAGGTACATCTCAAAACCTGTATCTTTGTTAATAAATAAAAAATTGAGGTACCTGGGTGTTTCAGTCAGTTAAGCATCTGCCTTTGGCTCAGGTCATGATCTCAGGGTCCTGGGATAGAACCCCATGTCAGACTCCCTGCTCAATGGGGAATCTGCTTCTCCCTTTCCCTCTACCTACCACTCCCCTTGCTTGTGTGTGCACTCTCTCTCTCAAACTCTGTCTCTCCTCTCTTTCTGTCAAATAGATAAATAAATCTTTAAAATTTTTTAAATAAATTAAAAAAATTAAAGGATGTGCACAGAAATATTTAATAACACCCTCCTTTTTGCCTTGAGATTAGTTTATCACAATAAATAGCAACATGTCATGTAGCAATAAAGCAAATACAGAAGACAAAAGGAGCATTTCTGTGCAGCACTTCAAGGCAATTTGGAAAGTCATAGGTTCATCATATAAATAATGGCTTCTGAGATTTGATCCTTAGAGTTTCACAAAAATAAATTGCTTTTCAATAGTTAGTGCTGAAGCACTCATTAGGAGAAAGAATTCTAGACATAAGAATTGAGTTCAGTATTACACAAAAATGTTTTTTTTAAAAGTACATGGAATAAATGGCAAACATTTAACTTCCAGACTTAATTGGGAATAATCTTTGACGAAGTTTTGAGGAAAAAGTTGCTATGCTTATGACTCTTAGATGGTGTTTTTGTGGCATAAAATACT
The DNA here is from genome assembly GCF_003265705.2 of Callorhinus ursinus. Classification (NCBI taxonomy): domain Eukaryota; kingdom Metazoa; phylum Chordata; class Mammalia; order Carnivora; family Otariidae; genus Callorhinus; species Callorhinus ursinus. The sequence continues at coordinate 2,198,133 of NW_027397114.1, forward strand.
CAATTCTCCATTTTTACCTTCCCCGATTATACCAACAATACCTGTAAAATTTTAAGCTACTTGACTTCAAGGAAAAGTGCTCTGCAACATCAGGATTAGATTCAAGGGTGAAAGTAATACTTGTAAGTGACATAAATGCTAAAATGATCCATGTCTAATATTTAGTCACAAGAAAAAAGGTGTTGATAAAAGAGAGTTTACTATATTCTTTAAAAGATGGTTTGTGTTTTTAGAATGAGAAGTACCTAACATGTTCCACGTAATAACTGTTTTAATGTGGTAGCTGAGCTCCAAAAAGTTTGAGATCTTTTTTCTCCTTCCTAAACAGTGGTTGTGGTTGGGGGGGGGGGTGATATTGAAAATTGTCAATCAGTTACCAGCTAAACAGTAAGAAAGAGACCTTCACATATCCTACTGATGGACTGCAAAATTTATCATTTATCATCGCACTCTGGAGTAATGCAAAATTCCCCACAATGGGCTATCTGTAACTCAACTGACCTCGCTATGGTACTGCAAGAAATTCTTTATCACACTTCAAAGGATACCAGAGTGCCTTGTATTCTGAATTTGGACATTAAAAAGAGGTAAATACACTTACATTACCCCTTTGATCTGACAGTACTTTAAAAACTAGAATATAACTTTACTACTTTTCTACAGAGATCCATCCACTCACAAAGCATTGGTTTTTACCCAATGCCACTGTCAGCCTTCAACGAATTAAGTATTGAGCCTGAATCTTTGGTTTTTAGTTCCTAGTTGTAACTAAAAGATGCACAATCACTCTCCCCCTGGTATTGCCACCTTCCTCTTGTTGCATTGCCTTGTTTTCCTTGTAACAAATTCTGTGTGATTGGAAGTGAAAAGCAAAAAGCAAAGTGAAATGGAAGAAAATAGGGCAGGATAAACTTTATCTATCTTGTTGCCTTTTTAGAAAAATCACAGATCAATCCACTGGGACACCCAAGAGTTAGAAATTTCACTTCAAAGTACTGAATAAATGTTATCTCATTATTTTGTCCCTCACATTTGAAGGTATTTGGTATAAAAGATGACATATGAAAATAAATCGAATTTAATTTATCATTCTACCTATGCTGCTGATTGTCCTGGTAAGAAAATTGATGTTTTATACCATGATTAAAATGTTTTCCATCTTGGCCTATGATCATGGCATTTCCCTTTAGGAAATGAAAGAATCCTTGTATATACTGGCAAATCCTTTAAATTTTCGAAGTTGTTTTTTGAAGCATTTTAAGTTCAACACATTAGATTAATTAGAGGACATGGTGTGGTAAAATTTAGTTCTACAGCTTCAACTTTATGTGGTCTGGTCTATTTAACTTTTTTTTTTAAGATTTTATTTATTTATTTGAGAGAGAGAGAAGGAGAGATAGAGAGCACGAGAGGGAAAAGGGTCAGAGGGAGAAGAAGACTCCCTGCTCAGCAGGGAGCCCGATGTGGGAATCGATCCCGGGACTCCAGGATCATGACCTGGGCCGAAGGCAGTCGCTTAACCAACTGAGCCACCCAGGAGCCCTGGTCTATTTAACTTTTATTTCACACTTCAAACAATATGATTTCAGTTCCTCCTTTGGATAGTCCTATGCATCTCCTGGCTCTGGTTTCAAAACATGCAAGAATTTTTATCTCAGGGGAAGGAGTATAAAATAGAACCTAAAGTGGGGGCTGAAAAATGGAGTGGTAAAAATGACTAGAGTTAAGGTACTAATCACACTTCAGAACTGATTACCATTAGGAGAAGGGGAACTTCCTAACATTCTAAATTCAATCAGAAATCTGTGTTTTAACTTTCTGGTGAGAAAACTGTGGGTAATAATTATAAATGACAAAGAGGCAGGGCACTTATCAAGAAAAGTCACTTACTTTTTTCAACTGAATGCTGTGCTTTGTTTTACATGACACAATTTAATAGGCCCTATGCATAGAAAGTACATCTCAGCAAATAGCTCAAGACTAACAATGTACAACATTAAAAACAAAGACGTGATAGTAATAAGGAAAATGTATTAAGTATATTCTAAATGTGTCAGGCCAAGTCAGTTTGCTACTGTCAGCATTGAGATAAGCAACCAGGTATTTGGATTGAACTGTGGGGAGTCTCTAGGCAGGATCAATGTCGGTGAGGTGCAAGATAATGCAATTTTCTTTTCCCCAGGGATATCTGTTTAGGATAGGGTAGGATGTGAAAAAACAACTAGAGACAGTAGACAAAAGACCAGGCAAGGATTAACATTTTTATCAGGATTGCAACTAAACAGAAAGATGTTATTGCAACATTCCAGCCCAAGTAAATCAAGAAACTAAAACAAAATAGAGTACCAAAGATTTGTGAAAATATTTTTTGGGGTGAGATGGGGCAAAGTATAAGTGAATGCCCAGGACCCTACTTCAGAATATCATGTGGGGACTTGAAAAAAAACAAGACTACGTGAGTGTCCATAGCCCTGTGCAACCATAGCTCCTTTCCCATTTCGGGGCTTCACAGTGATGTATTCACTATCTGAGTGAGGCTGAGTCTCCAAATGGAATTTTTCAGTAAGTACAGCTCCTCACATATAAGGAACATATTAATGGGCAAATGCTGTTCAAAAGTATTCAGCTCTTTAGGAATACCAATTGTTATGAGAAATTTATCACTCAGGAGTCTGTGATTTCACAGTCTGTTTTATGGAGATTGCACACCAGTGGCCCATTGGCCAAATTCAATCTGTGGAACTGCTTTATTTAGACATCACAGTGCTTTAAACCATTTTGAAATAATTCCCATTTTTAAAAATCAGAGTGTTTTCACATAAATATATGGATGCCAGGCCTTTTGTGAGAAATTGGTGATGGTGTACTCACATTTCTACATGATAAGAATCAATATCATTAAAGCCCGTGCTCTCTAGTTACTCATAAGCCCCATCGTTCTTATGCCTAACTCTACACTTAACCAATTTTGGCTTCCAAATTCTTTTAAAAAATATTATTTGGCTTTATTAAACTAGAAATATCATCTGTTCATTTACTTGGCTCTTTGAATTATAAGTTATGTTTATTAGAGAAAGAATCCACCTCATGGATTACATGTGCACAAAGTGGTAGAGCAAAAAAAAAAAAAAAAAAAAAAAAAAAGAGTGGTAGAGTATCATGCTAACTAATTGCTTGAGTTTGAGTTCCACATCCCTTCCAGCCTGGAAAGTTTCTTAACTACATTAAATCTCAACTGCTTCTCCTATGAAATGGGGAATTTAGTATCATAGTATAGTATTGTATAATACATATACATGTGTATATATACATACATATATGCATATAGATATTTAAAGAGTATTTTATAATATGTCATATAATGGGATAATACAGATTATTATAATCTGGTACAGCATAAAACTAGTAACATTAATACCTGATGTGTACTGAGTACTTTTTTTAATTTTTTTATTGTTATGTTAATCACCATACATTACATCATTAGTTTTTGATGTAGTGTACCATGATTCATTGTTTGTGCATAACACCAGTGCTCCATGCAGAATGTGTCCATTTTAATACCCATCACCAGGCTAACCCATCCCCCCACCCCTCTCCCCTCTAGAACCCTCAGTTTGTTTTTCAGAGTCCATCGTCTCTCATGGTTCGTCTCCCCCTCTGACTTACTCCCCTTTATTCTTCCCCACCTGCTATCTTCTTCTGCTTTTTTTTTCCTTAACATATATTGCATTATTTGTTTCAGGAGTACAGATCTGTGATTCAACAGTCTTACACAATCCACAGCGCTCACCATAGCACATACTCTCCCCAATACCTATCACCCAGCCACCCCATCCCTCCAAACCCCACCACTACACCAACCCTCAGTTTGTTTCCTGAGATTAAGATATACTCATATCAGTGAGGTCATATGATACATGTCTTTCTCTAATTGACTTATTTCACTCAGCATAACACCCTCCAGTTCTATCCATGTCCTTGCAAATGGCAAGATCTCATTCCTTTTCAAGGCTCCATAATATTCCATTGTGTATACACACCACATCTTCTTTATCCATTCATCTGTTGATGGACATCTTGGCTCTTTCCACAGTTTGGCTAGTGTGGATATTGCTGCTATAAACACTGGGGTGCATGTACCCCTTCAGACCCCTACATTTGTACCTTTGGGGTAAATACCCAGTAGTGCAATTGCTGGATCATACGGTAGGTCTATTTTCAACTGTTTGAGGAATCTCCGTACTGTTTTCCAGAGTGGTTGCACCAGCTTGCAATCCCACCAACAGTATAGGAGGGTTCCCCTTTTTCCGCATTCCCACCAAAATCTATCGTTGCCTCACTTGTTAATTTTAGCCATTCTGATGAGTGTGAGGTGGTATCTCATTGAGGTTTTGATTTGGATTTCCCTGATGTCGAGCAATGTTGACCAGTTTTTCATGTGTCTGTTGGCCATTTGGATGTCTTCTTTGGAAAAATGTCTGCTCCTGTCTTCTGCCGATTTCTTAATTGGATTATTTGTTCTTTGGGTGTTGAGTTTGATAAGTTCTTTATAAATTTTGGATACTAGCCCTTTTTCTGATATGTCATTTGCAAATATTTTCTCCCATTCTGTCGATTGTCTTTTGGTTTTGTGGACTGATTCTTTTGCTGTGCAAAAGCTTTTTATCTTGATGAAATCCCAATAGTTCATTTTTGCCCGGGCTTCCCGTGCCTTTGGCGATGTTTCTAGGAAGAAGTTGCTGCGGCTGAGGTTGAAGAGGTTGCTGCCTGTGTTCTCCTTAAGGATTTGGATGGACTCCTGTCTCACGTTTAGGTCTTTCAACCATTTGGAGTCTATTTTTGTGTGTGGTATAAGGAAATGGTCCAGTTTCATTCTTCTGCATGTGGCTGTCCAATTTTCCAAACACAATTTGTTGAAGAGACTGTCTTTTTGCCATTGGACATTCTTTCCTGCTTGGTCAAAGATGAGTTGACCATAGACTTGAGGGTCCATTTCTGGGCTCTCGATTCTGTTCCATTGATCTATGTGTCTGTTTTTGTGCCAATACCATTCTGTCTTGATGATGACAGCTTTGTAATAGAGCTGGAAGTCCGGAATTGTGAGGCCGTGGCTTTGCTTTGCTTTTCCAATATTCCTCTGACTATTCGGGGTCTCTTCTGGTTCCATACAAATTTTAGGATTATTTGTTCCATTTCTTTGAAAAAAGTGGATGGTATTTTGATGGGGATTGCATTGAATGTGTAGATTGCTCTAGGTAACATTGACATCTTCACAATGTTTGTTCTTCCAATCCATGAGAATGGAGCGGTTTTCCATTTCTTTGTGTCTTCCTCAATTTCTTTCATGAGTATTTTATAGTTTTTGAGTACAGATCCTGTACATCTTTGGTTAGATTTATTCCTAGGTATCTTATGGTTTTGGGTGCAATTGTAAATGGGATTAACTCATTAATTTCGCTCTCTTCTGTCTTGTTGTTGGTGTATAGGAATGCCACTGATTTCTGTGCATTGATTTTATATCCTGCTACTTTACTGAATTGCTGTATGAGTTCTAGCAGTTTTGGGGTGGAGTCTTTGGGGTTTTCCACATAAAGTATCATATCATTTGCAAAGAGGGAGACTTTAACTTCCTCCTTGCCAATTTGGATGCCTTTGATTTCTTTTTGGTGTCTGATTGCTGTGGCTAGGACTTCTAATACTATGTTGAATAGCAGTGGTGAGAGTGGACATCGCTGCCGCGTTCCTCACCTTAGTAGAAAAGCCCTCAGCTTTTCCCCATTGAGAATGATATTCACTGTAGGTTTTTCATTGATGGTTTTTATGATATTGAGGTATGTACCCTCTATCCCTATACTCTGAAGAGTTTTAATCAAGAAAGGATGCTGTACTTTCTCAAATACTATTTCTACATCTATTGAGAGGATCATATGATTCTTGTTCTTTCTTTTGTTAATGTATTGTATCATGTTGATTGATTTGCAGATGTTGAACCAACCTTGCAGCCCAGGGATAAATCCCACTCTGTCGTGGTGAATAATCCTTTTAATGTCCTGTTGGATCCTATTGGCTAGTATTTTGGTGAGAATTTTGGGATCCATGTTCATCAAGGATATTGGTCTGTAATTCTCCTTTTTGATGGGGTCTTTGTCTGGTTTGGGGATCAAGGTCATGGTGGCCTCATAAAATGAGTTTGGAAGTTTTCCTTCCATTTCTATTTTTTGGAACAGTTTCAGGAGAATAGGTATTAATTCTTCTTTAAATGTCTGATAGAATTCCCCTGGGAAGCCATCTGGCCCTGCGGTTTTGTTTGTTGGGAGATTTTTGATGACTGCTTCAATTTCCTCAGTGGTTATAGGTCTGTTCAGGTTTTCTATTTCTTCCTGGTTCAATTTTGTAGTTGATACATCTCTAGGAATGCACCCATTTCTTCCAGGTTATCTAATTTGCCTGCATAGAGTTGCTCATAATATGTTCTTATAATTGTTTGTATTTCCTTGGTATTGGTTGTGATCTCTCCTCTTTCATTCATGATTTTGTTGATTTGGGTCATTTCTCTTTTCTTTTTGATAAGTCTGGCCAGGGGTTTATCAATCTTCTGAATTCTTTCAAAGAACCAGCTCCTAGTTTCGTTGATCTGTTCTACTGTTCTTTTGGTTTCTAGTTCATTGATTTCTCCTCTGATCTTGATTATTTCTCTTCTCCTGCTGGGTTTAGGCTTTATTTGCTGTTTCTTCTCTAGCTTCTTTAGGTTTAGGGTGAAGTTCTGTATTTGGGACCTTTCTTGTTTCTTGAGAAAGCCTTGTATTGCTATATTATTTCCTCTCAGGACTGTCTGTGCTATATCCCAAAGATTTTGAACAGTTGTGTTTTCATTTTCATTGGTTTCCATGAATATTTTTAATTCTTCTTTAATTTCCTGGTTGATCCATTCATTCTTTAGTAGGATGCTCTTTAGCATCCACTTATTTGAGTTCTTTCCGACTTTCCTCTTGTGATTGAGTTCTAGTTTCAAAGCATTGTGGTCTGAAAATATGCAGGGAATAATCCCAATCTTTTGGTACCGGTTGAGACCTGATTTTTGACCTAGGATGTGATCCATTCTGGAGAATGTTCCATGAGCTCTAGAGAAGAATGTGTATTCTGTTGCTTTGGGATGGAATGTTCTGAATATATCTGTGAAGTCCACTTGGTCCAGTGTTTCATTTAAAGTCTTTATTTCCTTGTTGATATTTTGCTTAGATGATCTGTCCATTTCAGTCAGGGGGGTGTTAAAGTCCCCCACTATTTTTGTATTGTTGTCAATGTGTTTCTTTGCTTTTGTTATTAATTGCCTTATATACGTGGCTGCTCCCATGGTAGGGGCATAGATTTTTACAATTGTTAGATCTTCTTGTTGGATAGACACTTTCAGTAGGATATAGTGTCCTTCTTCATCTCTTATTACAGTCTTTGTTTTAAAATCTAATTTGTCTGATATAAGGATTGCCACCCCAGCTTTCTTTTGGTGTCCATTAGCATGTTAAATGGTTTTCCATCCCCGCACTTTCAATATGCGGGTGTCTTTGGGTCTAAAATGAGACTTTTGCAGACAGCACATTGATGGGTCTTATTTTTAATCCAATCTGATACCCTGTGTCTTTTGATTGGGACACTTAGCCCATTTACATTCAGTGTAACTCTTGAAAGATATGAATTTAGTGCTATTGTATTGCCTGTAAGGTGACTTTTACTGTATATTGTCTGTGTTCCTTTCTGATCTATGCTGCTTTTAGGCTCTCTCTTTGCTTAGAGGACCCCTTTCAATATTTCTTGGAGGGCTGGTTTCCTGTTTGCAAATTCCTTTAGTTTTTCTTTGTCCTGGAAGCTTTTTATCTCTCCTTCTATTTTCAGGACATTTGTACCTTTGGGGTAAAAATATGCAGCCAAGAATACTATATCCAGCTAGGCTGGATATAGTATTCTTGGCTGCATATTTTTCTTGTTTAGTGCTCTGAAGATTACTTGCCAGTCCTTTCTGGCCTGCCAGGTCTCTGTGGATAGGTCTGTTGCCAATCCAATGTTTCTACCATTATAGGTTACATATCTCTTCTCCTGAGCTGCTTTCAGGATTTTCTCTTTGTCTCTGAGACTCGTAAGTTTTACTATTAGATGTTGGAGTGTTGACCTATCCTCAATGAATTTGAGAGGGGTTTTCTCTGCCTCCTGGATTTGGATGCCTGTTTCCTTCCGCACATTAAGGAAGTTCTCTGCTCTAATTTGCTCCAATATACCTTCTGCCCCTCTCTCTCTCTCTTCTTCTTCTGGGATCTCAATTATTGTAATGTTGTTTCATCTTATCATATCGCTTATCTCTCGAATTCTGCCCTCGTGATCCTGTAGTTGTTTATCTCTCTTTTTCTCAGCCTCTTTATTTTCCATCATTTGTTTTTCTATATAGCTGACTCTCTCTTCTGCCTCAATAATCTTAGCAGTTAGTGCCCCCATTTTTGATTGCACCTCATTAATACCCTTTTTGATTTCGACTTGGTTAGATTTTTGTTCTTTCATTTCTCCAGAAAGGGTTTCTCTAATAACTTCCACGCTTTTTTCAAGCCCAGCTAGTATCTTTAAAGTCATGATTCTGAACTCTAGGTCCGACATTGTACTAATGTGCATATTGAGTAGGTCCCTAGCAGACGGTGCTATCTTTTGTTCTTTTTGCTGAGGTGATTTTTTTCATCTTGTCATTTTGTCCAGAGGAGAATAGATGAATGAGAGAACAAAATGCTAACAGATTAACAACATCTCCAGCAAATATACTCTATACAAATCAGAAAATACCTGAAACCAGGGGAAAAGAAAGGGAAAGAAAGAAAAAAGAAAGAGAAAAAAAAGAAAAAGAAAAAGATAAAAACAAACAAAAACAGAACAAACCAAAAAAACAGAATATGATCAAATATGATCAGGCTTGTGCATAGACCACTGCCACACACTAGATTTGGGGCATATTTTGGTCTGATAGAAGAAAGTGCCTGCTAAAATTTTAAAGGAAGAAAGACTTATATATGTACAAAATAAGGGTTGATACAATGAAGAGATGGAAGATGACTGTAAAGATGAAAATTATAAAAGATTTTATAAAAGGAATTGATCAGTAAGAAGTCATTTGAAAAAAAAAGAAGAAGATTTAAAAAAAAGGAAAAGAAAAAAAAGGGAGAGAATGTCATCAGGCAGGAGACTAGAACAAAGCCAACACTAGTGATTTAGGGTATATTTTGAACTTTTGGAATAAACTGTATCTCAAAATTTTAAAGAGAGAACAACTTTCATATATATATATATATATGCCAAAAATAAGGGTAACTACTTTGAAGGGGTAAAATATGACTCTAAAAATGAAAAATAAAAAATGTTTTTTTAAAAAAGGGATTGATAAGATGTTGGTTGAAAAAGGGAAAAAGAAAAATTTAAAAAAAAAAACACTTAAAAAAATTAACTTTGAAAAACTAATGAATCATGGTAAAAAAGCCATGAAATCTAGGTGCAGTATTCCCCTAGCGCTGGAGTTCTCCCGTTCTCCTTGATGGGTAAACTTGGTCTTGGCTTGCTGGCTGTTCGTGCTGATCTTTTGGGGGAGGAGCCTGTTGCCGTGGTTCCCAAATGTCTTTGCCGGAGGCGGAATTGCCCCGCCCTTGTAGGTCCGGGTTAAGCAATCTGTTCGGTTTGCTCTCAGGAGTTTTGTTCCCTGCAAGCTCTCGGTACAGCCTTCGAGGACCAGGGTGAAAATGGTGGCCTCCCAATCTCCACCCAGAGGAGCTGAGAACTCGGGGCCCCGCTCCTCAGTGCGCCCCCAGAGAAAAGCAGTCACTCCCGTGTCCCCGGTCTCCGGCCGCACTCTGTGCTCACCCGGCCTGTGACCGAGCGTTTCTATCTCTGACAACCGACCCCGTGTGGAGTCTCCAAACCCAGCAGATCCCTGCGGTGCGCTCCCGCACCGCTCCTCCCTGGGGAGGAAGGGGAGTCTCCCCGGCTCTGTGGCTTGTCGGGTCCCTGCTGGAGGAGCAGTGGCCCGACTGGGCCGCGGATCACAGTTTATGGCCACCCCGAGCTGAGAGCCTGCGCCTCGGCTCCGTCTCTGCAGCCGGCTTTCCCCTCCGATACCGGGCACTCAAGCACCCCCGGTCTTTCTGTGTCCCCTAGGGTCCTGAGACCATACTGTCCCACGAGGTTTCCACCCCCTGCTTATCCACTGGAGTGACGTCCCTCAGCAGAGCCGACTTCTTAAAAGTTCCGATTTTGTGTTCTGCAGCTCTATCACTTGCCAGAAGCGGCCAACGGAAGCCCCTTCTCCCGCCATCTATCCTCCCGAATATTACCTCTGATTCACTTCTCCACCCATCCTACCTTCCAGTAAGTGGTCGCTTTTCACAGAGTTGTTGCTATTCTTTTCTTTGATCTCCTGTTGAGTTCGTAGGTGTTCAGAATGGTTTGATCCCTATTCAGCTGAATTCCTGAGACCAGATGAAATCCAGGTCTCCTACTCCTCCGCCATCTTGCTCAGCCCCCCACACTGAGTACTTTTCTAAATGCCGAACTCTACTCTAAGTGCTTTGTATTTGCATCTTATCTATTCATGATAGCAACCTTGTAAGTTTGGTATCATTATTGTTGTTGCCTGCATTTACAGATGAGGATTTAAAGTCACCACTCTGACTCTGGAGGCTATATTAATGCTTTCAAGGAATTTAACAAGGTTCCTGACACCTGGTGAGCACTGATACTCTGATGGATACAGCTTAAGTTATTTGATTTCTTTTACATTCAGTTAATTACACTAAACATGGGCATAAAGCCAAAATTCTTGGACAAGTCACTAAGAGAAGAAATTGCTTCCTTTCACATTACTAAAAGGGAAGCACATCATATTAGACCTATATCTGTGTCAAGATTATGGATGCCAGTTAATTGAGAGAGGTATTAATTTGCTTATTCAACTAATAATATTGTTAGCCACTGTAGTATTTATTTCCATAGTAGTCTGAGATTTAAGCTACATGACAAATCTAAACCAATTTTTTTTTTAAACAGAAGTAATAGGGATGAACCTGGGATCAATAAAGCAGTGATCTGAAAACTGTTCACTTTTAGAACTGACAAAATTCAGGGACTCCAGCCTTCATTGCCCCAAAGGGCAAACAGTCAGCCCAGCTTCACAGGTTGCTGCCCTCTCTTTGATAGACGCAATTGGTGTCTGGCTCAAGTAGAATAAGAAGTGCTCTGCAAAACCAAAAGAGATGATTTCGGATGCTTGTTACTCAAATGAAGGCAGAATTGCCACTAATTAATTGATTTTCTATATATCAAAACATCAACTCCAAGAGCCCTTCATCTCCTGAAAATGCTAGTTTGAACACTGGTTAAATGGAGGTCCTGGAAAACCCTTAACAAAAATATTTGGTTGAGCATCTCCATACGAATGCCATGTGAAAACCCTATATTGTAACTTATTAAGCTAATTATGGTAATAATGATGATGCTAGAGACAGAGCACTTATCTATGAAAAGAAGAGACAGAGGACACTATCCTTTCCCCCCAGCTAAGTCCTGTGTTCTCCTCATTACCTTACACTCTTTGCCACTATTTTATGAACCCCTACCCATAAGAAGTAAACAAGCAAGCCCACAAGGCAAGATCATACACACACACCCCCACACAAAAAAAGTCATAAGAATAATTATAAAATTTTGAGGACATATTAAGTGCTAGGTATCATGATTAAATGTGCTTCACATGCTTTAAATGTGATAGTCATTTAAACTACCCTATAAACTATATGTTATTTTCACATTCATTTTATGGATGCAGAAACTGAGATCTAAAAAGTTAACATAACCCCCCTTAGATGGGGCGGCTGTTACACGGCAATATCCAAATGCTTGCAGTCTGACTCCAGACCACAACCTCTCCATCACTTCTCACACTGGTATAAATGATTTTATTTATATGATTTCATTTAAGCATCACAAAAATCATATTTAGAAGGTTGTTAAGAAGTCTGGAGTGGTTAAGTAGCTTGCTTGTCCATTAGAAGTAGACCATCAAAAGCCCCGATTGTCTACATAAACCCCAATCCTCATTTCTTGACACCACATTTCACAGTAACTATAGAAAACTTCTAAATTGATCCATGACACCGTTCAACTTCTACCATAGGCAATAACGTACATTTCCTCACAAATGGATACACTATTGAGAGCAGGAAGCATGCATTCTGTGTGAAAAAGCTCAAGGCCAAGGCTGATTTCAAATGGGCCTTCAAGACATCAGAAGGCCTTCTGGGGCACCTGGGTGGCTCAGTTGGTTAAGTGTCTGCCTTTCGCTCAGGTCATGATCCCAGAGGCCCAGGGATGGAGCCATGCATCGGGGTCCCTGCTCATCAGGGAGTTTGCTTCTCCCTCTCCCTCTCCCTCTGCCACCCGCCCTGCTGGTGCTCTCTCTCTCTCTCTCTCAAATAAATAAACTCTTTTTAAATTAAATTAAATTTAAGTAATTTATTTATTTGACAGAGAGAGACACAGCAAGAGAGGGAACACAAGCAGGGGGAGTGGGAGAGGGAGAAGCAGGCTTCCCACCAAGCAAGGAGCCTGATGTGGGGCTCGATCCTAGGACCCTGGGAACATGACCTGAGCCGAAGGCAGACGCTTAATGACTGAGCTACACAGGCACCCCTCAAATAAATAAACTCTTAAAAACAAAACAAAACAAAAAAAAAAACATTGGAAGGGTTTGTGTGTTCTGAAAGGAGGGTGCTTGGCATGCCCTGTGGTAAGCCCAGAATGCATAAAACCTGTGTCTCAGGAAAGAACATAACACGTTCTGGAGCCAATGATAATTGAAGGCTGCACCTTCATACTTTTCCCTGAGAGATGTTTTGCACAATTTGGCAAGGTATCCAGTTCTTAGATTTTTAACATCTAAGTGTGCTTTAAAACTGTCCCTTGTGTTCTGAGGCACAGTTATGGAATCGAGTCCAAGTAGAAAAAAAAGTCCAGGTTAGAACTGCCACTAAATGTGGTACTCATAGCCCAGAGTGCTAAGAATTTCTCAATAAGGTTGTTGTTTTTTGAGCATCGAACCTTATTCTTAACATGCTCAATTTGTGAAGAGCCACATGCCTCACATCCCCTTTTATTCAAAGGGGATACTTAAGCAGTTCTCCTCCATGATGTACTTAGGGACTATATTAGTAGTCCTTCTAAAATACAGTTCTCTACATCTGTCTTGATTGAATTCCATCACCATTAAATAAGACTATTCTTTTAAAATGCCAAGAGCCAGTTTAAAATGCAATTTACC
>NW_027397114.1:2226471-2245961 GCF_003265705.2 Callorhinus ursinus
GATGCGGGACTCGATCCCGGGACTCTGGGATCATGACCTGAGCCGAAAGCAGTTGCTTTACCAACTGAGCAACCCAAGTGCCCCAAGAGGCACTTTCTTCTAACAGACCAAAATACACCCAATATCTAGTGTGTGGCACTGATCTATGCACTAGCCTGATCATATTTGATCATATTCTGTTTTTTTGGTTTTGTTCTGTTTTTGTTTGTTTTTATCTTTTTCTTCTCTTTCTTTTTTCTTTCTTTCCCTTTCATTTTCCCTGGTTCCAGGTCTTTTCTAATTTGTTTAGAGTATATATGCTGGGGACGTTGTTAACCTGTTAGCATTTTCTTCTCTCATTCATCTATTCTCCTCTGGACAAAATGACAAGATGAAAAAAATCACCTGAACAAAAAGAACAAGAGGTAGTACCGTCTGCAAGGGACCTACTCAATACAGACATTAGTACGATGTCACACATAGAGTTCAGAATCATGATTTTAAAGATAATAGCTGGGCCTGAAAAAAGGATGGAAGTTATTAGAGAAACGCTTTCTGGAGAAATAAAAGAACTGAAATCTAACCAGGTCGAAATCAAAAAGGCTATTAATGAGGTGCAATAAAAATGGGGACACCAACTGTTGGATAAATGAGGCAGAAGAGAGAATCAGCGATATAGAAGACCAAATGATGGAAAATAAAGAGGCTGAGAAAAAGAGAAATAAAGAACTACTGGATCACGAGGGCAGAATTTGAGAGATAAGCGATACGATAAGATGAAACAACATTAGAATAATTGAGATCCCAGAAGAAGAAGAAAGAGAGAGAGGGGCAGAAGGTATATTGGAGCAAATTATAGCAGAGAACTTCCCTAATTTGGGAAAGGAAACAGGCATCAAATTCCAGGAGGCACAGAGAATCCCTCTCAAAATCAATAAAAATAGGTCAACACCCCGACATCTAATAATAAAACTTAAGAGTCTTAGAGACAAAGAGAAAATCTTGAAAGCACCTCGGGAGAATAGATCTGTAACCTATAATGGTAGAAATATTAGATTGGCAACAGACTTATCTACAGAGACCTGGCAGGCCAGAAAAGAATGGCATGATACATTCAGAGGACTAATGAGAAAAATATACAGCCAAAAATACTATATCCAGCTAGGTTGTCATTGAAAATAGAAGGGGAGATCAAAAGCTTCCAGGAGAAACAAAAACTAAAGGAATTTGCAAACATGACACCAGCCCTCCAAGAAATATTGAAAGGGGTCCTCTAAGCAAAGAGAGAGCCTAAAAGCAGCATTGACCAGGAAGGAACACAGATAATATAGAGTAACAGTCACTTTACAAGGAATCCAATGGCACTATATTCATATCTTTCAATAGTTAACCTGAATGTAAATGGGCTCAATGCCCCAATCAAAAGACACAGGCTATCAGATTGGATTAAAAAACAAGTCCCATCGAGATGCTGTCTGCAAGAGACTCATTTTAGACCCAAAGACACCCCCACATTGAAAGTGAGGGGGTGGAAAACCATTTAACATGCTAATGGAAACCAAAATAAAGTTGGGGTGGTATCCTTATATTAGACAAATTAGATTTTAAAACAAAAACTGTAATAAGAGATGGGGAAGGACACTATATCCTACTTAAAGGGTCTATCCAACAAGAAGATCTAACAGTTGTAAATATCTATGCGCCTAACTTGGGAACAGCCAATTATATAAGGCAATTAAAAACAAAAGCAAAGAAAAACATTGACAAGAATACAATAATAGTGGGGGACTTTAAAACGCCCCTGACTGAAAAAGACAGATCATCTAAGCAAAAGATCAACAAGGAAATAAAGACTTTAAATGACACACTGGACCAAATGGACTTCACAGACATATTCAGAACATTCCATCCCAAAGCAACAGAATACACATTCTTCTCTAGTGCCCATGGAACATTCTCCAAAATAGATCATATCCTAGGTCACAAATCAGGTCTCAACCGATACCAAAAGATTGGGATTACTCCCTGCATATTTTCAGACAACAATACTTTGAAACTAGAAACTCAGTTACCAGAAGAAAGTCGGAAAGAACTCAAATACTGGAGGCTAAAGAGCATCCTACTAAAGAATGAATGGGTCAAACAGGAAATTAAAGAAGAATTTAAAAAATTCATGGAAACTAACGAAAATGAAAACACAACTGTTCAAAATCTTTGGGATGCAGCAAAGGCAGTCGTAAGAGGAAAGCATATAGCAATACAAGCCTTTCTCAAGAAACAAGAAAGGTCTCAAATACACAACCTAACCCTACACCTAAAGGAGCTAGAGAAAAAAACAGCAAATAAAGCCTAAAAACAGCAGAAGAAGAGAAATAATAAAGATCAGAGCAGAAATCAATGAACTAGAAACCAAAAGAACAGTAGAACAGATCAACGAAACTAGGAGCTGGTTCTTTGAAAGAATTCACAAGATTGATAAACCCCTGGCCAGACTTATCAAAAAGAAAAGAGAAATGACCCAAATCAACAAAATCATGAAGGAAAGAGGAGAGATCCCAACCAACACCAAAAAAATACAAACAATTATAAGAACATATTATGAGCACCTCTATGCCAGCAAATTAGATAAGCTGGAAGAAATGGGTGCGTTCCTAGAGATGTATCAACTACCAAAATTGAACCAGGAAGAAATAGAAAACCTGAACAGACCTATAACCACTAAGGAAATTGAAGCAGTCATCAAAAATCTCCCAACAAACAAAAGTGCAGTGCCAGATGGCTTCCCAGGGGAATTCTACCAAATATTTAAAGAAGAATTAGTACCTATTCTCCTGAAACTGTGTCAAAAAATAGAAATGGAAGGAAAACTTCCAAATTCATTTTATGAGGCCACCATTACCTTGATCCCCAACCAGACAAAGACCCATCAAAAAAGAGAATTACAGACCAATATCCTTGATGAACATGGATGCAAAAATTCTCACCAAAATACTAGCCAATAGGATCCAACAGTACATTAAAAGAATTATTCACCATGATCATGTGGGATTTATCCCTGGGCTGCAAGTTTGGTTCAACATCCATAAATCAATCAACGTGATACAATACATTAACAAAAGAAAGGACAAGAACCATATGATCCACTCAATAGTTGCAGAAAAAGTACTTGACAAAGTTCAGCATCCTTTCTTGATCAAAACTCTTCAGAGTATAGGGATAGAGGTTACATACCTCAATATCGTAAAAGCCATCTATGAAAAACCTACAGCAAGTATCATTCTCAATGGGGAAAAACTGAGCCCTTTCCCGCTATGGTTAGGAACATGGCAGGGATGTCCACTATCACCACTGCTCTTCAACATAGTATTGGAAGTCCTAGCCACAGCAATCAGACAACAAAAAAATCAAAGGCATCCAAATCGGCAAAGAGGAAGTCAAACTCTCACTCTTTGCACATGATATGATACTTCATGTGGAAAACCCAAAGGACTCCACCCCAAAACTGCTAGAACTCATACAGGAATTCAGTAAAGTGGCAGGATATAAAATCAATGCCCAGAAATCAGTGGCATTCCTATACACCAACAACAAGACAGAAGAGAGACAAATTAAGGAGTCGATCCCATTTATAATTGCACCCAAAACCATAAGATACCTAGGAATAAATCTAACCAAAGAGGTAAATGATCTGTACTCAGAAAACTATAAAATACTCATGAAAGAAATTGAGGAAGACACAAAGAAATGGAAAACTGCTCCATTCTCATGGATTGGAAGAACAAACATTGTGAAGATGTCAATGCTACCTAGAACAATCTACACATTCAATGCAATCCCCATCAAAATACCATCCACTTTTGTCAAAGAAATGGAACAAATAATCCTAATATTTGTGTGGAACCAGAAAAGACCCTGAATATCCAGAGGAATGTTGAAAAAGAAAAGTAATTTGGCAGCCTCACAATTCCAGACTTCCAGCTCTATTACAAAGCTGTCATCATCAAGACAGTATGGTACTGGCACAAAAACAGACACAGAGATCAATGGAACAGAATCGAGAGCCCAGAAATGGACCCTCAACCCTATGGTCAACTCATCTGACAAAGCAGGAAAGAATGTTCAGTGGAAACAAGACAGTCTCTTCAACAAATGGTGTTGTGATAATTGGACAGCCACATGCAGAAGAATGAAACTGGACCCTTTCCTTACACCACACACAAAAATAGACTCCAAATGGTTGAATTGAAACACCTAAATGTGAGACAGAAGTGACTCAAAAGCATAAAGGAGAACACAGTCAGAAACCTCTTCGACCTCAGCCACAGCTACTTCTTCCTAGAAACATCACCAAGGGCAAGGGAAGCAAGGGCAAAAATGAACTATTGGGATTTCATCAAGATAAAAAGCTTTTGCACAGCAAAGTAAACAGTCCACAAAACCAAAAGACAACCAACAGATTGGGAGAAAATATTTGCAAATGACATATCAGATAAAGGGCTAGTATCCAAAATCTATAAAGAACTTATCAAACTCAATACCTATAGAACAAATAATGCAATCAAGAAATGGGCAGAAGACACGAGCAGACATTTTTCCAAGAAGACATCCAAATGGCCAACAGACACATGAAAAAGTGGTCAACATCGCTTGGCATCAGGGAAATCCAAATCAAAACCTCAATGAGATACCACCTCACACCAGTCAGAATGGCTAAAATTAACAAGTCAGGAAATGACAGCTGTTGGCGGGGATGCGGAGAAAGGGGAACCCTCCTACACTATTGGTGGGAATGCAAGCTGGTGCAACCCCTCTGGAAAACAGTATGGAGGTTCCTCAAACAGTTGAAAATAGAGCTACCATACGAATCAGCAATTGCACTACTGGGTATTTACCGCAAAGATACAAATGTAGGGATCCGAAGGGGTACATGCACCCCAATGTTTATAGCAGCAATGTCCACAATAGCCAAACTATGGAAAGAGCCAAGATGTCCATTGACAGATGAATGGATAAAGAAGAGGTGGTATATATACAAAATGGAATATTATGCAGCCATCAATAGGAATGAGATCTTGCCATTTGCAAAGATGTGGATGGAACTGGAGAGTGTTATGCTGAGTGAAATAAGTCAATCAGAGAAAGACATGTATCATATGACCTCACTGATATGAGGAAATCTTAATCTCAGGAAACAAACTGAGGGTTGCTGGAGTGGTGGGGGGTGGGATGGATGGGGTGGCTGGGTGATAGACATTGGGGAGTGTATGTGCTATGGTGAGCGCTGTGAATTGTGCAAGACTGTTGAATCACAGATCTGTACTTCTGAAACAAATAATGCAACATCTGTTAAAAATAAAGAAAAAGAAGAAGATAGCAGGGGGGAAAGAATGAAGGGGAGTAAGTCAGAGGGGGAGACATGCCATGAGAGATGATGGACTCTGAAAAACAAACTGAGGGTTCTAGAGGGGAGGGGGTTGAGGGGATGGGTTAGCCTGGTGATAGTTATTCAAGAGGGTATGTTCTGCATAGAACACTGGGTGTTATGCACAATGAATCATGGAATATTACATCAAAAACTAATGATGTAATGTATGGTGATTAACATAACAATAAAAAATTTAAAGAAAAAAGAGTTTAAAGAGATATAGCAATTTCTAGAGAAAATGGCAAGATGGGCCATTGAGCTCAACTAAGAAGTAGATTATCTGATATGATGATTTCTATGTGGAGGTAAAAGAAATAAAATATCCTAATGAGGCACATACCATCTGAGTTTAACAACACACCCTAACTGTATACCTCCTTTCAGCCCGGCACCGGGCTAGGGACTGGAATTACAAAAGTGAGTGCTATGCCTACTGCCTGGGAGACGCTTTTGGTTTGTGTCTTTTGAATCGCATTTTTCCTACTAGTAAAGATCTGCAAAATTCACTTTCTTTTACCAGCTTTATTGTTTGATGGAAAAAGAGAAGTTGGCACCAGATTCTGCTCTGCCTGAGTTCCAACTGGAGTTCCTCCTAGCTTTCTAAATTACTTGGCAACTGAGCAAGGCTCTTCTGCCAAAAAGTGAATGACTCAATATTTGAAACCAGGCACATCAGCAAAATCCAGACTGAACCTTGAAATCACTTTGATTCAGATAAAATGAGTCACCTGTACCTGGAAGGAAATTACTTATTACAAAAGATAATAGACTGGAAAATGGGAAAAAAATAGAGAAGGGGCTCTAAGTAGCTTTAGTAACAGAATTTTCATTGTAGATGTTGATGTGTTCTAGAAGATGACTTATATAGGCTCAATAAATTTTAGAATAAATGATATTAGTTGACGCTTTGGGAAAAATATGAATATATAGTCACATTTATATAAGAATATTAATATATATGGATATGAATATATATACACACATACACACAGAGACAGGGAGAGAGATAAATTCACATTTTTCCCAAGGCTCCTACTAATATTTATTCTTAAACAAAGAGTTAAATTCTTAAATTCTTATAGGACATACATAGTGGGATCTATTTATCAACTTATCTACCTACCTACTTATTTCCTAATATGTATGTCCCATACTATACCTAGATTAATTTGAGCCTACTAACTTTTTGTGTTTTTTTGAGCTTACTGGCATTTTAAACAAGAAGTGAGAATGGGGAAAACTACTAATTAGTTACTTAATCCATCTATTCATCTGTTCACCATTCATTCATCCATTCAGTTCAATATACTTTTATTGAAAGTGTACAATACATCAATAATCTGGGAGTGTTGAGGATAAGGAAACAAATAAAAACTGTACTCTTTTCATGGAAGACACAAACTAGTAGCTGAGAATGATTTGTAAATAATAATTTGCAATACAGATATGTCTATAGATCTGTATTCTTTATGTTTATCGCATGTCAAGCAGGAAAATAAAATTGTCTGTTATCTTGTGGCATGGGGCCTATCTGAGACCCTTGCTGCATCAGCACTTGGTGTCTGCATACAAAACCCACACATATACCCTCCCAGACACACCACATTCAGAACCATCTTTAAATTACCAACCAGTCGGGATGCCTAGCTGGCTCAGTCTGTTAAGGGTCTGCCTTCAGCTTGGGTCATGATCCTAAGGTCCTGGGATGGAGTCCTGTGTCGGGCTGTCTGCTCAGCAGGGCGTCTGTTTCTCCTTCTCCCTCTGCCTGCAGCTCCCCCTCCTTTTGCTCTCTCTCTGTGTGTCAAATAAATAAAGAAAATCTTTAAAAAAAATAATAAATTACCAACCAGTTACAACAAGACAATAAAGAATTGTTACTTCTCATTCTCATGGATTGAGGTATATAGCATGATATATACGATATATAAGATATAAATGTAATATGATATATAATACAATCTCAAAAAAAGTAATACATATCTGAGGAACACATAGGCTTGTTTGAGTCTGTAAATTACTTCCCATGAAACTATTAAGAAACTTTTCAGTATAGTTACTAAATAGTATTATGAATTTGTTTATATACCATATACTGAAGCTAGCTTCCTAAATTATTTCCCCTATTCCTTTTTAAAAATTGTATATATACAATTAATAAAATGTGATTCCCAAGGTATTAAATTCAATATTGTGTAGAATTTTACTATAAAATAAACAAGGGCATAGAGGGCAGTCTATGACTGTTGAGTAATTTATTAATGAGAACCTGTACAAATGAATTGGATCTTGTGGACCACATTTCATGGCTTAAAGACAATAGTTCTGAGGTCTCTGGGGTTTTTAAAGCACCTTTTTCATTGTTATGTTCATATTTACATATAGTAAAATATATTTTTTTTGTACAGTTCAATTTTTTTATGTTGAGTTTTAGCACATGTATAAATTCATGTAGTTACCATCACAATCAGGATACCGGCAGTTTGCTCATTTCCTGAAAATTCCTTCACACTATCTTCCGCAGTCAAACCTTCCCCCACTTATAACTCCTGGTAACCACTGAGCTGTTCTCAATCACTACAATTTTATCTTTTCCAGAATGTCGGGCCAGTCTGGAACATCATCATTTCTTGCTGGGAACATTCTTTCCACCTTCAGCCATACTTTTACTTCCACCCCCATCTCCTTCTGTCCATTTTCCATAGTTCAATCAGACTGCTGTTAAGTCATAATTATGATCATATCATGTCATTACTTGAAGGATCCAAAGCTTTGCCCTGTACTTAGAATAAAATCATTAATTTCCCCATGAGTATTAGGTAGAGTGTTGCAAATGGTTCTAACAAATGAACTTTAAGGTATACAATAGCCCAAAGATAGGACCATTTTATTTCCTGCCCAGATAATGTCTAAAACATTTGTTTTCTAACGGAAAGGGAACTGTCCTGCAGTTTGTTTGTTCAGGAATCCAGGCTCCTCAGTGTTGAATTCTGCCAGTCTCTGTGCAGTACTCAAGTTTGACATGATTATCTTCATCAGTCACGTAGATTGGGAAACAAGCAATAGCTCCTCTCTTCCTTCAAATGAACCACACTTTGCCTATCTGCTTAGTTAGCTTTTTGTTTCATCCTTGAGATAAGGGGATTCATGTTCTATAGTCAGAGACGCTTTCTGTGATGACCCTAACATTGCCTCAGCCACACTGCCCATACTTCTGGTCCTTACTGCATCTCTTTACTTGTTTCTTTGAATAAGCAAATGAATCATAATACCTGAACCCTGTATGTGCCTCTCCTTGATTTCTATCTTTCCTTGTTAGAATGAAATATACAAAACAGGGTCTGTGTCTTTCTTGCTCCCTATTGAATCTTGAAAGTCCAGTACAGTATCTGACACAGAAGAAGCCCCAAATAAGTACACTTTAACAATCGGCTGTTGGAAAACCAACAATGTCCTTCTTACTATCAGGTCCTCTGCCTTGTGTCTGTCAGTACTTTGTTCTAGGGGCATAATCCTTCACTCTACTGTGTTGTATGTATAACAAGCAGAATCAGTAAGTGTGGACTGAAAAAAAATGAACACATAACCATTATTTTGAATACAAATTGCTTTGAGCTGAATCTTGCTCTCAAGCTTATACTGATTTAATAAACAGTAATCACACAAATGGTGGGGGAGAGGAAAATAATATAGTGCAAGTGCTCTAAAGCCCTAAGGCAAGAATGTGTTTTGTAATCTTTTTGTAATCTTTAGGGTCTATAGTAAAATTACGTATAACAAACAAGCCAATATCAGAGAGGAAGAAAATATTCTAAAACACTAAACTAAAGCAAAAGGAGAGAAACAAATAAAGAACACATGTTGAAAACTAATAGTAAGATGGTAAATTGAATCACAAAAGAAATCACAATAATATGACAGGAAATCTGACTAAATACTCCAGTTCAAAGAGACAACTAGCTACAACCACAAAAATATGCTGTATATCTGAGGAATATCTTAAATAAATGGATACAAAAAATAATGGAGAAAAGTTAGATCACATAAACAATATCCAAAAAAGAAAGCCTATGTATCTAAGTAATAAAGTAGGTATCAGTACAAAAAAAATATAGTAAGAAAAAAAATGTTTGCTAATGTTAAATGTTTGAATTCACAAAGAATATAAATAACATAAACTGAACATATAACACATAACAGAACTGAAAGGAAAACCATCCAAATACAAGATAATCTGGGAAATTTTTCATATACATTTCTCAGCACTTGATAAAACAAACAAACTAAAATCTTACAGAGATTTGATCAAAACAAGCTTGATCTAAATGACATATACACACAACAATTGGCAACAGCAATTGAAACAGTTGCTTGAAGTACACAAACAACATTCCTAAAATTGTCCATATGCTAGGTCATAAACCAAAGTACAACAAATTCTAAAGACCTGACACCATATAATGTAGTTATTCGGTCAGAGCAGAATTAAGCTATAAACAAGCAGCAGAAAGGCTCTAGAGAAGCCCCCATATGTTTGGGAATTAAATACACATTTAAGCATTGCTTTGATTTTCCCTAGAGAGTTTATACTCTCAGCTGGCCTAATCATTACTTTAACATATTTGACTAGGTTTGAAGATCATCAGCATAGAAGAAACAGACTATAGGATCATGGCTAATAGTATGCTAAATACTTAGATTTAGTCAATTTAAAAAAAATCAGCTAACCAAACACTTGGTTAATGCAGGCAATCTGTTTTAGCATCTATCTATCTATCTATCTATCTATCTATCTATCTATCTATCTATCTATCATCTATCTCTCTCTCTATCTATCATCTATCTATCATCTATTATGTATGTATGTATGTATTTATTTATCTATCACAACAATTGAAATGGATAATGCTTATAAAACACTTAGATCAGTTTCTGGCACATATTAACTACTATATATACTTAAGCTCTTACTATCATTCTTTTTTTAAGATTTTATTTATTTATTTGTCAGAGAGAGCACAAGCAGGGGGAGTGACAGGCAGAGGGAGAAGCAGGCTCCCCACTGAGCAAGGAGCCCAATGTGGGGCTAGACCCCAGGACCCTGGGATCATGACCTGAGCTGAAGGTTGAAGCTTAACCAATTGAGCCACCCTGGTCTCCCTCTTACTATCGTTCTTGTTGTATTATCATCATTATCATTAATTTGTCTTCTGGGGAAAAAATAAGGTCAAAATTCTGTTAAGCCTGTAATCAACTGACTCAAGCCCACATATTATCTGTCACCAGAAGAATCTCTCTCCATGGATGTCACCTTCCTTATAATAATCCAAGCATTACCAAGGGTGCTTTCTTTTTTCCAAAGGTTAGTTTATTTGTTCCTGTCTTGACCTTGGAACCTTTTCTCATCCACTTAGCTCTTTACAATGCAAGGGAGGATAAGGCCCCTGTATTCCTTTGTTATTATATTAATGGGTATTTCAGATAAAAAAATATTACATCTATTTTTTACAGCCCTAGCGCTTTCACAGGAGAGCTGTCACTGCAAATTCTGTCATTTTTCTGAGTAGAACTGGGACCACTTGATTAACTGATTTGTTGTAGGAGTTGACCTAGTAGTCTCATTAATTTCTACCCAAAGGTTATCTTGCTACCCTTCCCTAACAATACATCCTGACTCAATTTACTGTCTTTCAAATCAACAAAGAAGAGATTAATAACTTAGTCTTCTTTTTTAAAATGTTGTTATTGTTATGTTAATCACCATACATTACCTCATTACTTATAGATGTAGTGTTCCAAGATTCATTGTTTGTGCATAACACCCAGTGCTCCATAAAGAACGTGCTCTCTTTAATACCAATCACCAGGGTAAAATATGCCCCCACACCCCTCGCCCCTAGAACCCTCAGTTTGTTATTCAGAGTCCATAGTCTCTCATGGTCGTCTCCCCCTCCAATTTACTCTCATTCATTCTTCCCCTCCTGCTATCTTCTTCTTCTTTTTTTTCCTTCTTAACATATATTGCATTATTTGTTTCAGAAGAACAGATCTGTGATTCAACAGTCTTGCACAATTCACAGCCCTCAAGATAGCACATACCCTCCCCAATGTCTATCACTGAGCCACCCCATCCCTCCCACCCCCCCACCACTCCAGCAACCCTCGGTTTGTTTCCTGAGATTAAGAATTCCTCATATCAGTGAGGTCATATGAAAGATGTCTTTCTCTGATTGACTTATTTCACTCAGCATAACACCCTCCAATTCCATCCACATCATTGCAAATGGCAAGATCTCATTCCTTTTGATGGCTGCATAATATTCCATTGTGTATATATACCACTTCTTTTTTATCCATTCATCTGTCAATGGACATCTTGGCTCTTTCCACAGTTTGGCTATTGTGGACTTTGCTGCTATACACATTGGGGTGCATGTACCCCTTCAGATCCCTACATTTGTATCTTTGGGGTAAATACTCAGTAGTGCAAATGCTAGATCGTATGGTAGCTCTATTTTCAATGTTTGAGGAACCTCCACTGTTGTCCAGAGTGGTTACACCAGCTTGCAGTCCCAGCAACAGTGTAGGAGGGTCCCCCTTTCTCCGCATCCCCACCAACAGCTGTCATTCCCAGACTTGTTAATTTTAGCCATTGTGACTGGTATGAGGTGGTATCTCATTGAGGTTTTCATTTGGATTTCCCTGTGGCCGAGCAACGTTGAACACTTTTTCATGTGTCTGTTGGCCATTTGCATATCTTCTTTGGAAAACTATCTGCTCATCTCTTCTAATCATTTCTTGATTGGATTATTTGTCTTTGGGTATTGAGTTTAAGAAGTTCTTTATAGATTTTGGATACTAGCCCTTTATCTGATATGTCATTTGCAAATATTTTCTCCCATTCTGTCGGCTGTCTTTTGGATTTGTGGACTGTTTCTTTTGCTGTGCAAAAGCTTTTAATCTTGATGAAATCCCAATAGTTCATTTTTGCCCTGGCTTCCCTTGCCTTTGGCGATGTTTCTAGGAATAAGTTGCTGCGGCTGAGGTCGAAAAGGTTGCAGCCTGTGTTCTCCTTTAGGATTTTCATGGACTCCTGTCTCACATTTAGGTCTTTCAACCATTTGGAGTCTATTTTTGTGTGTGGTGTAAGGAAATGGTCCAGTTTCATTCTTCTGCATGTGGCTGTCCAGTTTTCCCAACGCCATTTGTTGAAGAGACTGTCTTTTTTCCATTGGACAATCTTTCCTGCTTTGTCAAAGATAAGTTGACCATAGAGTTGAGGGTCCATTTCTGGGCTCTCGACTCTGTTCCATTGATCTATGTGTCTGTTTTTGTGCCAGTACCATACTGTCTTGATGATGACAGCTTTGTAATACAGCTGAAAGACCGGAATTGTGATGCTGCCAGCTTTGCTTTTCTTTTCCAACAATCCTCTGGCTATTCAGGCTCTCTTCTGGTTCCATACAAATTTTAGGATTATTTGTTCCATTTCCTTGAAAAAAGTGGATGGTATTTTGATGGGGATTGCATTGAATGTGTAGATTGCTCTAGGTAGCATTGACATCTTCACAATGTTTGTTCTTTCAATCCATGAGCATGGAAACTTTTTCCATTTCTTTGTGTCTTCCTCAATTACTTTCATGAGTATTTTATACTTTTTGGAGTACAGATCCTTTGCCTCTTTGGTTAGATTTATTCCTAGGTATCATATCGTTTTGGGGTGCAATTGTAAATGGGATGGACTCCTTGATTTCTCTCTCTTCTGTCTTGTTGTATAGAAATGCCCCTGATTTCTGTGCACTGATTTAATATCTTGCCACTTTACTGAAATTCTGTATGAGTTCTAGCAGTTTTGGGGTGGAGTCTTTTAGGTTTTCCACATAAAGTATCATATCATCTGCAAAGAGCGAGAGTTTGACTTCCTCTTTGCCGATTTGGATGCTTGATTTCTTTGTGTTGTCTCACTGCTGTGGCTAGGACTTCTAATACACTGTTGAATAGCAGTGGTGATAGTGGACATCCCTGCCGTGTTCCTGACCTTAGGGGGAAAGCGCTCAGCTTTTCCCCATTGAGAATGATATTCGCTGTAGGTTTTTCATAGATGGCTTTTATGATATTGAGGTATATACCCTCTATCCCTATACTCTGAAGAGTTTTGATCAAGAAAGGAGGATGAACTTTGTCAAATGCTTTTTCTGCATCTCTAGAGACGATCATATGATTCTTGTTCTTTCTTGTGTTAATGTATTGTATCACGTTGATTGCTTTGCGGATGTTGAACCAACCTTGCAGCCCAGGGATAAATCCCACTTGGACGTGGTGAATAATCCTTTTAAAGTACTGTTGGATGCTATTGGCCAGTATTTTGGTGAGAATTTTTGCATCCATATTCATCAAGCATATTGGTCTGTAATTCTCCTTTTAGATGGGGTCTTTGTTTGGTTTGGTGATTAAGGTAATGGTGGCCTCATAGAATGAGTTTGGAAGTTTTCCTTCCATTTCTATATTTTGGAACAGTTTCAGGAGAATAGGTATTAATTCTTCTTTAAATGTTTGCTAGAATTCTCCTGGGAAGACATCTGGCCCTGCGCTTTTGTTTCTTGGGAGATTTTTGATGACTGCTTCAATTTCCTTAGGGGTTATAGGTCTGTTCAGGTTTTCTCTTTCTTCCTGGTTCAATTTTGGTAGTTGATACATCTCTATGAGTACATCCATTCCTTCCCGGGTATCTAATTTGCTGGCATAGAGTTGCTCATAATATGTTCTTATAATTGTTTGTATTTCTTTGGTGTTGGTTGTGATCTCTCCTCTTTCATTCATGATTTTGTTGATTTAGGTCATTTCTCTTTTCTTTTTGATAAGTCTGGCCAGGGGTTTATCAATCTTGTAAATTCTTTCAAAGAACCAGCTCCTAGTTTCGTTGATCTGTTCTACTGTTCTTTGGTTTCTGTTTCATTGATTTCTGCTCTGATCTTGATTATTTCTCTTCTCCTGCTGGGTTTAGGCTTTATTTGCTGTTCTTTCTCCAGCTCCTTTAGGTGTAGGGTTGGGTTGTGTATTTGAGACCTTTCTTGTTTCTTGAGAAAGGCTTGTATTGTTATACTTTCCTCTCAAGACTGCCTTTGCTGCATCCCAAAGATTTTGAGCAGTTGTGTTTTCTTTTCTATTGGTTTCCATGAATTTTTTAAATTCTTCTTTAATTTCCTGGTCGACCAATTCATTCTTTAGTAGGGTGCTCTTTAGCCTCCATGTATCTGAGTTCTTTCGGACTTTCTGGTTGTGATTGAGTTCTGGTTTCAAAGCATTGTGGTCTGAAAATATGCAGGGAATATTCCCAATCTTTTGGTACCGGTTGAGACCTGATTTGTGACCTAGGATGTGACCTATTCTGGAGAATGTTCCATGGGCACTCGAGAAGAATGTGTATTCTCTTGCTTTGGGATGGAATGTTCTGAATTCCATCATTTGGGCCAGTGTGTCATTTAAAGTCTTTATTTCCTTGTTGGTCTTTTGGTTAGATGATCTGTCCATTTTAGTCAGGGGGGAATTAAGTTCCCCCACTACTATTGTATTGTTGTCAATGTATTTCTTTGCTTTTGTTATTAATTGCCTTATATAATTGGCTGTTCCCATGGTAGGGGCATAGATATTTACAATTGTTAGATCTTCTTGTTGGATAGACCCTTTAAGTAGGATATAGTGTCCTTCCTCATCTCTTATTACAGTCTTTGTTTTAAAATCTAATTTGTCTGATAGAAAGATTGCCACCCCAGCTTTATTTTGGTATCCATTAGCATGGTAAATCGTTTTCCACCCCCTCACTTTCAATGTGGGGGTGTCTTTGGGTCTAAAATGAGTCTCGTGCAGACAGCATATCGATAGGTCTTGTTTTTTAATCCAATCAGAAAGCCTATATCATTGATTGGGGCATTTAGGCCAATTTACATTCAGGGTAACTATTGAAAGATATGAACTTAGTGCCATTGTATTGCCTGTAAGGTGACTTTTACTGTATATTCTCTGTGTTACTTTCTGGTCTATGCTGCTTTTAGGCTCTCTCTTTGCTTAGAGGAACACTTTCAATATTTCTTGGAGGGCTGGTTTCGTGTTTGCAAATTCCTTTAGTTTTTGTTTTACCTGGAAGCTTTTCATCTCTCCTTCTATTTTCAATGATAGCCTAGCTGGATATAGTATTCTTGGCTGCATATTTTTCTCGTTTAGTGCTCTGAAGATATCTTGCCAGTCCTTTCTGGCCTGCCAGGTCTCTGTGGATAGGTCTGTTGCCAATGTAATATTTCTACCAGTATAGGTTACATATCTCTTCTCCCAAAGTGCCTTCAAGATTTTCTCTTTGTCTCTGAGGCTCGTAAGTTTTACTATTAGATGTTGGGGTGTTAACCTATTTTTATTGATTTTGAGAGGGGTTCTCTGTGCCTCCTGGATTTGGATGCCTGTTTCCTTCCTCATATTAGGGACGTTCTCTGGTATAATTTGCTCCAATATACCTTCTGCCCCTCTCTCTCTTTCTTCTTCTTCTGGGATCCCAATCATTCTAATGTTGTTTTGTCTTATCGTATCACTTATCTCTCGAATTCTGCCCTCGTGATCCTGTAGTTGTTTATCTCTCGTTTTCTCAGCCTCTTTATTTTCCATCATTTGGTCTTCTATATCGCTGATTCTGTCTTCTGCCTCATTTATCCTAGAAGTTAGTGCCCCCATTTTGATTGCACCTCATTAATACCCTTTTTGATTTCGACTTGGTTAGATTTTAGTTCTTTTATTTCTCCAGAAAGGGTTTCTCTAATAACTTCCACGCTTTTTGCAAGCCCAGCTAGTATCTTTAAAGTCATGATTCTGAACTCTAGGTCCGACATCGTACTAATGTCCATATTGAGTAGGTCCCTAGCAGACGGTACTATCTTTTGTTCTTTTTGCTGAGGTGATTTTTTCATCTTGTCATTTTGTCCAGAGGGGAATAGATGAATGAGAGAACAAAATGCTAACAGGTTAACAACATCCCCAGCAAATATACTCTATACAAATCAGAAAATACCTGAAACCAGGGGAAAAGAAAGGGAAAGAAAGAAAAAAGAAAGAGAAAAAAAAGAAAAAGAAAAAGAAAAAGATAAAACAAACAAAAATAAAAAAAAAAGAACATGATCAAATGTGATCAGGCTAGTGCATAGACAAGTGCCACACAGTAGATTTTGGGTGTATTTTGGTCTGTTAGAAGAAAGTGCTTCCTAAAATTTTAAAGAAAGAAAGACTTATATATGTACAAAACATTGGTTGATACAATAAAGGGATGGAAGATGATTATAAATATAAAAATTATAAAAGATTTTATAAAAGGAATTGATCAGTAAGATCTCGTTTGAAAAAAGAAAGAAGATTTTTAAAAAAAAAGGAAAAAAAAAGAGAGAGAGAATGTGATCAGACAGGATACTAGAACAAAGCCATACACTAGTGATTTAGGGTATATTTTGATCTGTTGGAGGAAATTGTATCTCAAAATTTTAAAGAGAGAACAACTTATATATATATGCCAAAAATAAGGGTAACTTCTATAAAGGGCTAGAATATGAATCTACAAATGACAAATAAAAATGTTTTTTTTTAAAAAGGATTGATAAGATGTTGGTTGAAAAAGGGAAAAAGAAAAATACAAAACAAAAAACAGTTAAAAAAATTAACTTTGAAAAACGAATGAATCATGGTAAAAAAGCCACGAATTCTATGTGCAGTATTCCCCTAACGCTGGAGTTTTCCCATTCTCCTTGATCAGTAAACTTGGTCTTGGCTGGCTGTTCTTGCTGATCTTCTCGGGGAGGGGCCTGTTGCCATGGTTCCCAAATGTCTTTGCTGGAAGCAGAATTGCCCTGTCCTTGTCTGTCTGGGCTAAGCAATCTGCTCGGGTTTGCTCTAGGGAGTTTTTGTTCCCTGCAAGCTCTTTGTACAGCTTTGGAGGACGAGAGTGAAAATGGTTGCCTCCCAATCTCTGCCTAGAGGAGCCACGAACTCGGGCCCCCGCTCCTCAGTGCACCCCCAGAGAAAAGCAGTCAGTCACTCCTGTCTCCCCGGTCTCCGGCCGCACTCCATACTCGCCTGGCCTGTGACCGAGTGTTTCTATCTCTGCCACCTGACCCTATGTAGAGTCTCCAAACCCAGCAGATCCCTGCAGTGCGCTCCTGTGCTGCTCCTCCCAGGGGAAGAAGGGGAGTCTCCCCGGCTCTGCAACTTGTTGGGTCCCCCGCTGGAGGATCAGTGGCCCAACTGGGCCGTGGATCACAGTTTATGGCAACCCCGAGCTGAAAGTCTGCACCTCGGCTCCGTCTCTGCAGCTGGCTTCCCTGCTCCAATACCTGGGAGCTCTGCCGCACTCAGGTACCCCCGGTCTTTCTGTGACCCCTAGGGTCCTGAGACCACTCTGTCCCGTGACGGTCCCATCCCCCGCTTAGCCATTGGAGCAACGTCCCTCAGCGGAGCCGACTTCTAAAAGTTCCGATTTTGTGCTCCACTGCTGTATCACTTGCCAGTAACTGCCGACGGAGGCCCCCTCCCCCGCCATCTATCCTCCCAAACATCACCTCGGATTCACTTCTCCGGAAGTCCTACCTTCCAGTAAGTGGGCGTTTTTCTGTTCAGAGAGTTGTTGCTATTCTTTTCTTCGATCTCCTTTTGGGTACGTAGGTGTTCAGAATGGTTTGATCCCTATTCAGCTGAATTCCTGGGACCAGATGAAATCCAGGTCTCCTTATCCTCTGCCATCTTGCTCTGCCCCCAATATCTTGGTCTTCTTAGACTGAATACTGAAAAGATGCTCATATAGTTTTCCTTACCTATTGACCATTCTTTTAAAAAACACGTGGTCAAACCCCTTAATCAGAATTTTCAGACACATGGAAATCCATAATATTAATATAAGACTATCTTTTAGAATAATTGTTTCCTAGTAAGATTACCTGCTTTCTACTCATTAACTAAACTGCTGTAAGTTATTACTCTATAGATCTAAGTATATATTCTACTGTCCTTTTTAACAAACTTGGGTGTGCCTGCTACTTCAACCAAATAAAGTCCAGATTTCTTTCTTTTTATAAAAATTGTATTTATTTATTTGACAGAGAGATAGAGAGAGAGCACAAGTAGGCAGAGTGGCAGGCGGAGGGAGAAGCAGGCTCTCCACTGAGCAGGGAGCCAGATGCGGGGCTCAATCCCAGGACCCCAGGATTATGACCTGAGCCTAAGGCAGCCACTTAACCAACTGAGCCACCCAGGCGTCACAAGTCCAGATTTCTTAAGTGGCAAAGTCTTTGATAGTGTTTTAACTCCTATTACCACCTGCCAAAAAGTCTTCATTCTATCTGCCAGAAACATCTATTAATTTTTAAATAAGTGACAAAATTTCATATATCAATTCATTGAATCATGGTTTCTCCCTACTCAAAGTATCCTTCCTTCTTCTATTTGCTTAAGGAATTGTGATAATCTACTTCAAATGTAATCTTTCTTGTATAACTTTCGTTGACACAATCTTTATATTCTCATTGAAACAGAAACATAAATTACAACAATTTTAGGTTGAACTGCCATTATTTATGTGTACATGATTCCAGGTCAACAATTTAAGCCAGGTAACCTGTGTAAACTCAATCTGGTTTAAGTATGTTTGTCTGACTCCCAAAATTTAATTTGCATAAGTCATCATTTACTTTTATTGGAGGATCTAGGATAAGATGCACTGGGTGATGGCTGTTCTCCAGCATTATGAATTAAGAAGTCAGAAAACATTGGTTAACTCTTAATCTCCAGGCAGAGTTCATGTAAAGGAAGGTATCCATCCCAAAGAAAGTACATGGAAATTCAGGTTACAAATAAGAAAGTGGAATCAGGGGGGCGGAGCAAGATGGCGGAGGAGTAGGAGACCTAGATTTCGTCTGGTCTCAGGAATTCAGCTGAATAGGGATCAAACCATTCTGAACACCTACGAACTCAACAGGAGACCGAAGAAGAGAGTAGCAACAACTCTCTGAACAGAAAAGTGACCACTTTCTGGAAGGTAGGACGTGCGGAGAAGTGAATCCGAGGC
>NW_027397114.1:2265961-2278155 GCF_003265705.2 Callorhinus ursinus
ATGGATGCAAAAATTCTCACCAAATTACTAGCCAATAGGATCCAACAGTACATTAAAAGGATTATTCATCATGACCAAGTGGGATTTATCGCTGGGCTGCAAGGCTGGTTCAACATCCACAAAACTGAGAGCTTTTCTCCTAAGGTCAGGAACGTGGCAGGGATGTCCACTCTCACCACTGCTATTCAACAAAATATTAGAAGTCCTAGCCACAGCAATCAGACAACAAACAGAAATCTAAGGCATCCAAATCGGCAAGGAGGAAGTCAAACTCTCACTCTTTGCCGATGATATGATACTGTATGTGGAAATCCCAAAAGATCTCACCCCAAAGCTGCTAGAACTCATACAGGAATTCAGTAAAGTAGGAGGATATAAAATCAATGCACAGAAATCAGTGGCATTCCTATACACCACCAACAAGATAGAAGATAGACAAATCAAGGAGTCGATCCCATTTACAATTGCACCCAAAACCATAAGATACCTAGGAATAAATTTAACCAAAGAGGCAAAGGATTTTTACTTAGAAAACTATAAAATATTCATGAAAGTAATTGAGGACACAAAGAAATGGAAAACGTTCCATGCTCATGGATTGGAAGAACAAACATTGTGAAGATGTCAATGCTACCCAGAGCAATCTACACATTCAATGTAATCCCCATCAAAATACCATTCACTTTTTCCAAAGAAATGGAACAAATAATCCTAAAATTTGTATGGAAGCAGAAGAGACCGCAAATAGCCAGAGGAATCTTGAAAGAGAAAAGGAAATCTGGTGGCATCACCATTCCAGACTTCCAGCTCTATTACAAAGCTGTCATCATCAAGACAGTATGGTACTGGCACAAAAACAGACACATAGATCAATGGAACAGAATCGAGAGCCCAGAAATGGACCCTCAACTCTATCCTCAACTCATCTTTGACAAAGCAGGAAAGATTGTCCAATGGCAAAAAGACAGTCACTTCAACAAATGGTGTTGGGAAAATTGGACAGCCACATGCAGAAGAATGAAACTGGACCATTTCCTTACACCACACTAAAAATAGTCTCCAAATGGTTGAAAGACCAAAATGTGAGACAGGAGTCCATCAAAATCCTAAAGGAGAACACAGGCAGCCACCTCTTCGACCTCAGCCACAGCTACTTCTTCCTAGAAACATCACCAAAGGCACGGGAAGCCAGGGCAAAAATGAACTATTGGGATTTCATCAAGATAAAAAGCTTTTGCACAGCAAAAGAAACAGTCCATAAAACCAAAAGGCAACCGACAGAATGGGAGAAAATATTTGTAAACGACATATCAGATAAAGGGCTAGTATCCAAAATCTGTAAAGAACTTATCAAACTCAACACCCAAAAACAAATAATCCAATCAAGAAATGGGCCGAAGACATGAGCAGATATTTTTCCAAGAAGACATCCAAATGGCCAACAGACACATGAAAAAGTGGTCAACATCGCTTGGCATCAGGGAAATCCAAATCAAAACCTCAATGAGATACCACCTCACACCCGTCAGAATGGCTAAAATTAACAAGTCAGGGAACGACAGATGTTGGCGGGGATGTGGAGAAAGGGGTACTCTCCTACACTGTTGGTGGGAATGCAAGCTGGTGCAACCCCTCTGGAAAACAGTACGTTCCTCAAACAGTTGAAATTAGAGCTACCGTTCGATCTAGCAATTGCACTACTGGGTATTTACCCCAACGATACAAATGTAGGGACCCGAGTACGTGCACCCCAATGTTTATACCAGCAATGTCCACAATAGCTAAACTGTGGAAAGAGCCAAGATGTCCATCCACAGATGAATGGCTAAAGAAGAGGTGGTATATATACACAATGGAATATTATGCAGCCATCAAAAGGAATGGGATCTTGCCATTTGCAACGACATGAATGGAAATGGAGGGTTTTAAGCTGAGTGAAATAAGTCAATCAGAGAAAGACTTGTATCATATGACCTCGCTGATATGAAGAATTTTTAACCTCATGAAGCAGAGTGTTACTGGAGTGGTGGGGGGTGGGAGGTATGGGTGGCTGGGTGATAGACATTGGGGAGGGTATGTGCTATGGTGAGTGCTGTGGATTGTGCAAGAGTGTTGAATCACAGATCTGTACTTCTGAAACAAATAATGCAACTTTTTTTTTTTTTTTTTTTTTTTTTTTTTTTTTTTTTTTTTTTTTTTAAGTCGGAGGGGGAGACGAACCATGAGAGACAATGGACTCTGAAAAACAAACTGAGGGTTCTAGAGCGGAGGGGAGTGGGGGGATGGGTTAGCCTGGTGATGGGTATTAAAGAGGGCACATTCTGCGTGGAGCACTGGGTGTTATGCACAAACAATGAATCATGGAACACTACATCAAAAACTAATGATGTAATGTATGTTGATTAACATAACAATAGAAAATTTTTAAAAAAGAAAGTGATTTCAGTTAGATAAAAGATATATGGTGATTAACATAATAATAAAAAAGCAAAACTAATGGTGTAATGTATGGTGATTAACATAATAAAATAAAATTAAAAAAAGAAGCACAGGCACATACTTCAAATGTCCCTAGTTACCTAAAGAACTGTATCAGAAGACAATATAACATGTAGTTGCTAAAAATACGCTTATATATCGTCCTCTGATACATGACTTTATATTTAGATTAAACAACTATCCTAAATCAATTTCACTTATTTATTTTTTTCTTAAACTGGTAAATGATGCCAATTTTTATCAACAACAGAGGTGCTTCAAATAGAAAATTAGTTAATTGCAATAATGTTTTAATTTTTTTATCCAATTCAGTTGTTTCACCCAGAATAAATTTTTAGAAAATTTATTTTCTTGAAACTGAAGCATGAGACATTACTGTGAGTACTCACAAAAATCTGTTAAAATGTTCAACACTAAAGATAAAATCTTTAATCTTTGTGTTTGCAGTGATAATATGGATGTAGCATAGTATCATGGTTAAAAAATGTTTTTAAATTAATAATTTGGAATAGGTTGTGGTGCAAACTTAATTCATTAATGTTCAAATAAACTAAAACATTTTTCCAATTGAAATAGAGGTATAATCTGTGCTTATTAAAAACGCAAATGCATATTTATACATAGATAATCACAGAGTTAGAATAGCTGAACCATACAATTTTTGTATTGAAATGGTATTGAATAAAATAAGCCAAGAAATTCTCAGCATGACAGATATGAATATGTGTTTCTCTTTTTCCCACAGAATGAATTAGATTTTTGACATATTTTATCCTGATCCTTTGAATAACTGCTTTGTTAATCAAATGATCTTAGATATTTTTGTAAATTAGACTTTTAAGTTTTGGTACTATTTGGCTCAAAATCAGCAGACATTTACAAAGTATTCAGTAAATGAAATTTCTTTTAAAAAATCAGCTATTGAAAATTTTAGCCAATTCCAATTACTGAAAACAAAGTTTCATCAGAGCAATAAGTTGAAATTTATCAGTACAAATATAAGGGATATGTACTGGGTATGTATGATTCAGTAATTTCACTACTGGGTATTTACCCAAAGAATATGAAAACACGAATTTGAAAAGATATTTACACTCCTATGTTTATTGCAGCATTATTAAAATAACCAAAATATGGAATCAACCCAGGTGTGCATCCATAGATGAATAAAGAAGACACACACACACACACACACACACACACACACACACACACACACACACATATATCCTTTATATATATAAGGAATATTAGCCATAAAGAAGAATGAAATCTTCCCATTTACAACAACATGGATGGATCTAGAGGGTATAATATGAAGTGAAATAAATCAGTTAAAGAAAGACAATACCATATAAATTCATTCACATGTGGAATTTAAGAAACAAATGAACAAAGAAAAAAGAGACAAACAAAATAGCCAAACTCTTAAATATAGAGAACAACCTGATGGTTACCAGAGGGGAGTTGGGTGGAGGGATGGGTGAAACAGGTGAGGGGATTAAGAGTACACTTACCAGGATGAGCACTGAATAATGTATAGAATTGTTGAACCATTATATTGTATACCTGAAACTAATATAACACTGTATGTTAATTATACTTGAATAAAAAGAAAATAAAAAAGATTAAATGGTATAAAAGTTTAAATTTAAATAGCTATATTTATAGAAATAAATTTTTTATTCTTTTGATTCTTTCAGGGAACTACTGTTTTTATTTGGATAAAGTTATTGTTCATTTAAAATGAACTAGGTCTATGACATATCATGGCATTTCATATTTGTGAAAGAGCCAACATATCAGATGTAGAGACAATTTATTTAATAGGTTATTTGTGTAAAAATACTTATTGAAGAAATATATTGGAAGGGATACAAAAGACAGTACATGTGAAAATATTTGGGCTGAGGCATTTGTGTAGTTCAAAACACAATGTTAGGATTGAGACTATCATTTGCTTTATAGAATCTGTTCTAAATTTACAAGGTGTCTCAGCAGTTATAAATAATGAACTAAAAATATTCTTGTCTACTTATAGAGAAGGGTCAGTTTAAAAAATTAAAAAATTTTAGTTTTAAAAATTCAAATTTGAAGTCAATCAGAATGCATTCTATGAGAAATTTTTAAAAACTCTAAGATAGTACTGAAAGAAAAATTCAGTACTTTTCAAGAAAAAAGAAATCCAGCCATACAATTTTAGAGACAGATATATAGTTAAGGAACAAATTTAAGTATGCTAAGAGCAAAATAACTTTCCACCTTGTGTTATGTTAATATCTAGATAATTGATAGACTCTTTAATGTATAGACATATGCAATTTAGATAATCAACAGAGTATGAAATATATAGAACTATTTAATTTTTAGGAAAAATTTTATTTTTGAAAAAATTTTTAATAGAATTAAAAATATACCAATATAATAATGTCAATTTTATGCCATAAATAAATGTTTCTTGAGCATATATGTATGTGTATATGTCCATGTGTGTGTGTGTGTATGTGTGTGTGTCCACAGTAGGTCTAACTATCAGTGCAATCCAGTGTGGGTGATACATTACATAATCATGTTAGATCTAGGTATTAGGAGAAAGTAGGGTTTTATTTATTTATTTTTATTTTTTAAAAAGATTTTATTTATTTATTTGAGAGAGAAAGAATGAGAGATAGAGAGCATGAGAGGGAAGAGATTCAGAGGGAGAAGCAGACTCCCTGCTCAGCAGGGAGCCTGATGTGGGACTCGATCCTGGGACTCCAGGATCATGACCTGAGCCAAAGGCAGTCGCTTAACCAACTGAGCCACCCAGGCGCCCCGAAATAAGGTTTTAACAGTGAAGCAGAACCAAGAAAAGAACTGTTTACTTTTATTGTTATCCTGGAGAAATATGGGTTTCATATGTTTGGGAGTATCTCTCTCCTATTAGCTCTCACAACAGGTTCCATGCTATAGTTATTGTATTCCTAAGCTCAAAACAAAATAGGAAAGGGGTGCCTGGGTGGCTCAGTTGGTTAGGCATCAGAGTCTTGATTTTGGCTCACGTCATGTTATCAGTATCATGAAATCGAGTGCTCTCTCCCTCTGCCCCTCCCCCTGCCTCTCCCCTGCTCTCTCTCTCTCTCTCTAAAAGAACAAACAACAACAACAACAACAACAAAATAGGAAAAAGAAAGAAAAACCCACACACAGTGAATGCTTCTTAAATTATTCAGCTGAATTATTCAACTTAAATTTGGCTGTTTCTACTTTGGCAACACATTCAGTGTTTATTCATTCATATTATTAAGAGCCACTGTGAATGGAAGCACTTAGGTGTTATATGAAAATGACTGCTGTCCAAAATTCTATGAAGACATTGCTGAATAAGATTTGACTTAATCACTGCTTTTGGTTCCCAAATCCTCAAATTATTTCTGCAAGACCAATACATAGCTTATGAGCAACTGTTGTAAGAGGAAAATCTTAGAGTAAATATCCATTAAGGACTTGCCAGGGGGTTTAAGATATTTTTAGCCATTTCCTAAACATATGACCCAACCAAATCTAAATTTCTGGGATTTTAAGCCAAAATAATGCTTGAAAAGATGCACTGGGTTTGAAATTTACTATATATATATATACACATATACATATATTTATATATATATATACACACACATTTTTCATAGTATTTAACCAAAAGAAGGAAACTCTTTTGAATTCATTTAGTATTTCCATGCTCATATGTAAAAAAAAAATGAGTTTGATCACTTGTGATATTACAAATTCACATTTGCTACCAAAATAACTCCAAAATCATGTTCAATTGCTAAATCATTGTGATCTTTTAAAGAAGAATAATGTCTTAATATTTCAAAAAAGAATATCCTGTTTCACTTAAATGAAAATACATTTTCTCCTAAATGTCTTTGAGGACTATTCTGCTCTTTAAGTAGTGTATGCACATATCACTAGCATGGTAGTGACAATTTTTGTGTGTTGATGCATTCAACAGAGACTCAAATAGGGCTCAGACCAGAAAATGGGTAAAGACATTTTGTTATATGGACACTCATTATAAATAACAGATTAACAACATAACTAGTGGAAATGTGGAAATCAATAAAATAAATGTTAAATTATTTAATATTGAATTTCAGTCATCCTCACAATCCATTCGTTTTGCAAAGCTTGAAAAGAAACACAGAAAATTACCCTTATAGAAGAATCAAAGTACATACTGTATTCATATATTTATTTTTGAAAATGAGATTCAACTATCTTTTAGTCATTGTGGATTAAAAAATAAATAACATGTCTTTAATGTCAAGGAGGTCACATTTTTTGTGTGTGTGAGGAAATACTAACAAAGAAATTGCAATAAACCTATGCCCAAAATTACATTATATGATGCAAAAAAAAAAAAAAAACTGAGTTATATTTTTTTTAGGCCAGTAGCTCACCAACATTGTTTTTGTGAGTAACAATCACTAGAGGATCATGTTCAAAAACAAAGTTTTCTGGATCTACCACCAGAGAGTCTGATTCAGTATATCTAGGGTGACAAATTATGCAATAATGGGTTTCCCGGGATGTGAGAATAAGTGTTAAAATTAGGATGAATTGGTCACTGGACAGGGCTGGAACTAAAAGGTATTACTCTGAGATTGACTGTAGATGATTTTGATGCAGGATATGTGAGAACTAAGATTGACAGACATTTTAGGAGACAATTAAATAGTTGTAGGTGATGAGTGAAATGTTTATTTTATGTTTTATATAAATGTAAATATTTAGCGACTGTGAAAAGAATACCCTATAACTGGAGAAGATGTAAGAGGGCTGTTAGAAAACTAACAGGTAACAAATGTAGGGATCCGAAGGGGGTACGTGCACTCCAATGTTTATAGCAGCAATGTCCACAATAGCTAAACTGTGGAAAGAGCCAAGATGTCCATCGACAGATGAATGGATAAAGAAGATGTGGTATATATATACAGTGGAATATTATGCAGCCATCAAAAGGAATGAGATCTTGCCATTTGCAATAACGTGGATGGAACTGGAGGGTGTTAAGCTGAGTGAAATAAGTCAATCAGAGGAAGACATGTATCATATGACCTCACTGATATGAGGAATTCTTAATCTCAGGAAACAAACTGGGGGTTGCTGGAGTGGGGGTGGGGTGGGAGGGATGGGGTAGCTGTGTGATAGACATTGGGGAGAGTATGTGCTATGGTGAGTGCTGTGGATTGTGCAAGAGTGTTGAATCACAGATCTGTACTTCTGAAACAAATAATGCAATATATGTTAAGAAAAAAAAAAGAACAAGATAGTGGGAGGGGAAGAATGAAGGGGGTAAATCGGAGGGGGAGATGAACCAGGAGAGACGATGGACTCTGAAAAACAAACTGAGGGTTCTAGAGGGGAGGAGGATAGGGGGATGGGTTAGCCTGGTGATGGGTATTAAAGAGGGCACATTCTGCATGGAGCACTGGGTGTTATGAACAAACAATGAATCATGGAACACTGCATCAAAAACAAATGATGTAATATATGGTGATTAACATAACAATAAAAAAATTAAAAAAAAACTAATGATGTAATGTATGGTGATTAACATAACAACAAAAAATTTAAAGGAAAAAAAGAAAACTAACAGGTAAAACATGATGGTAGAGTGATGAGAGAGTAGAAATGCCAAAGAGGGTTGGTATCCAGAGATATTTGTAATACTAAATATATTTACTAGCACTGGAAACAGTCATGTGGAAAGTCACAGATTATTATATAACTTGGTTAAAATTAGACGTATTACCTAAATTCTTGAAGACCAGAAAATAAATAATTTGGGAGTAGTGGACATCCTGAAATGAGTAAATGTTTGATTGTGGTATTTGTAGAGTTTCCGTGATAACTCTTCAGGGTTCATTTTAGTGACTGAGCAGAAAAATTTCTGCATCCCTGGCATAGTATCAGATCTCCTTGGCAAAGATGTGCTGCTTAAAAAAATATTTCTTATTTGCTTATTTATGCTTGCTTTATCAAAATCCACAATCAATGACAAAATACTTGAGTTATCCAAATGCTTGATTTACTTAAATCCATAATCAATGATGAAATACATGTAAAAGCAATATTTTGAATACCACCTATCATTCATTAAGCAATTTAAATGCACTCCGTCATTTAATCCTAACAAACAATATTTACTTGATAATGTTTATATCCTTGGGCATACATTAGGGACTGATGCTCACAGACATCAAATAACTGGTCTGAGATTTACAGCAAATATTAAATCAAGGATATTACAGCAAATATTAGCCCATGTTGCGAAACTCCAGAGCATTTGATTTTGTGTTCCACACTTGACTTAAACTCATTGTCACCCCTGAAATGTGGTTCTTTATATTAAATTTAATATTTATTTCTTTTTTTAATTTTTTTATTGTTATGTTAATCACCATATATTACATCATTAGTTTTTGATGTAGTGTTCCATGATTCATTGTTTGTTCATAACACCCAGTGCTCCATGCAGAATGTGCCCTCTTTAATACCCATCAACAGGCTAACCCATCACCCTACCCTCCTCCCCTCTAGAAACCTCAGTTTGCTTTTCAGAGTCCATCATCTCTCATGGTTCCTCTCCCCCTCTGACTTACTCCCCTTCATTCTTCCTGTTGTTATCTTCTTCTTTTGTTATCTTTCTTCCTCCTGTTATCTTCTTCTTTTTCTTTTATCTTAAAATATGTTGCATTATTTGTTTCAGAAGTACAGATCTGTGATTCAACAGTCTTGCACAATTCACAGTGCTGACCGTAGCACTTACCCTCCCCAATGTTTATAACCCAGCCACCCCAACCCACCCACCCCCAACCACTCCAGTAACACTCAGTTTGTTTCCTGAGATTAAAAATTCCTCATATCAGTGAGGTCATATGATACATGTATTTCTCTGACTGACTTATTTCACTAAGCATAACACCCTCCATTCCATCCACGTCGTTGCAAATGGCAAGATCTCATTCCTTTTGATAGCTGCATAATATTCCATTGTGTATATATACCACTTCTTCTTTATCCATTCATCTGTCGATGGACATCTTGGCTCTTTCCACAGTTTGGCTATTGTGGACATTACTGCTATAAACATTGGGGTGCACGTACCCCTTCGGGTCCCTACATTTGTATCTTTGGGGTAAATACCCAGTAGTGCAATTGCTGGATCGAATGGTAGCTCTAATTTCAACTGTTTGAGGAACCTCCATACTGTTTTCCAGAGGGGTTGCACCAGCTTGCATTCCCACCAACAGTGTAGGAGGGTTCCAC
The DNA here is from genome assembly GCF_003265705.2 of Callorhinus ursinus. Lineage (NCBI taxonomy): Eukaryota > Metazoa > Chordata > Mammalia > Carnivora > Otariidae > Callorhinus > Callorhinus ursinus. The sequence continues at coordinate 2,275,775 of NW_027397114.1, forward strand.
TTTCTCCACATCCCCGCCAACATCTGTCGTTCCCTGACTTGTTAATTTTAGCCATTCTGACGGGTGTGAGGTGTTATCTCATTGAGGTTTTGATTTGGATTTCCCTGCTGCCGAGCGATGTTGAGCACTTTTTAATGTGCCTGTTGGCCATTTGGATGTCTTCTTTGGAAAAATGTCTGTTCATGTCTTCTGCCCATTTCTTGATTGGATTATTTGTTCTTTGGGTTTGACTTTGATAAGTTCTTTATAGATTTTGGATACTAGCCCTTTATCTAATAGGTCATTTGCAAATATTTTCTCCCATTCTGTCGGTTGTCTTCTGGTTTTGTGGACTGTTTCTTTTGTTGTGCAAAAGCTTTTTATCTTGATGAAATCCCAATAGTTCATTTTTGCCCTGGCTTCCCGTGCCTTTGGCGAGGTTTCTAGGAAGAAGTAGCTGTGGCTGAGGTCGAAGAGGTTGCTGCCTGTGTTCTCCTTTAGGATTTGGATGGACTCCTGTCTCACGTTTAGGTCTTTCAACCTTTGGAGTCTATTTGTGTGTGTGGTGTAAGGAAATGGTCCAGTTCCATTCTTCTTCATGTGGCTGTCCAATTTTCCCCACACCATTTGTTGAAGAGACTGTCTTTTTTCCACTGGATATTCTTTCCTTCTTTGTCAAATATAAGTTGATCATAGGGTTGAGGGTCCATTTCTGGGCTCTCGATTCTGTTCCATTGATCTATGTGTCTGTTTTTGCGCCATTACCATACTGTCTTGAGGATGACAGCTTTGTAATAGAGCTGGAAGTCCGGAAGTGTGATGCCGCCAGCTTTGCCTTTCTTTTTCAATATTCCTCTGGCTATTTGGGGTCTCTTCTGGTTCCATACAAATTTTAGGATTATTTGTTCCATTTCTTTGAAAAAAGTGGATGGTATTTTGATGGGAATTGCATTGAATGTGCAGATTGCTCTAGGTAGCATTGACATCTTCACAATGTTGATTCTCCCAATTCATGAGCATGGAACGTTTTTCCATTTCTTTGTGTCTTCAATTTCTTTCATGAGTATTTTCTAGTTTTCTGAGTACAGATCCTTTGCCTCTTTGGTTAGATTTATTCAAAGGTATCTAATGGTTTTGGGTGCAATTTTAAATGGGATCGACTCCTTGATTTGTCTCTCTTCTGTCTTGTTGTTGGGGTATAGGAATGCGACTGATTTCTGTGCGTTGATTTTCTATCTTGCTACTTTACTGAATTCCTGTATGAGTTCTAGCAGTTTTGGGGTGGAGTCTTTTGGGTTTTCCACAAACAGGATCATATCATCTGCAAAGATCGAGAGGTTGACTTCCTCTTTGCCGATTTGGATGCCTTTGATTTCTTTTTGTTGTCTGATTGCTGTGGCTAGGACTTCTAATACTATGTTGAATAGCAGTGGTGAGAGTGGACATCCCTGCCGCGTTCCTCACCTTAGGGGAAAAGCTCTCAGTCTTTCCCCATTGAGAATGATATTCGCTGTAGGATTTTCATAGATGGCTTTTATGATATTGAAGTATGTAACCTCTATCCCTATACTCTGAAGAGTTTTGATCAAGAAAGGATGCTGCACTTTGTCAAATGCTTTTTCTGCATCTATGGAGAGGATCATATGATTCTTGTTCTTTCTTTTGTTAATGTATTGTATCACGTTGATTGATTTGCGGATATTGAACCAGCCTTGCAGCCCAGGGATAAATCCCACTTGGTCGTGGTGAATAATCCTATTAATGTACTGTTGGATCCTATTGGCTAGTATTTCGGTGAGAATTTTGGCATCCATGTTCATCAAGGATGTTGGTCTGTAATTCTCCTTTTTGATGGGGTCTTTGTCTGGCTTTGGGATCAAGGTAATGGTGGCCTCATAAAATGAGTTCGGAAGTTTTCCTTCCATTTCGATTTTTTGGAAGAATTTCAGGAGAATAGGTATTAATTCTTCTTGAAATGTCTGATAGAATTCCCCTGGGAAGCCATCTGGCCCTGGGCTTTTGTTTCTTGGGAGATTTTTGATGACTGCTTCAATTTCCTTAGTGGTTATTGGTCTCTTCAGGTTTTCTATTTCTTCCTGGTTCAATTTTGGTAGTTGATACATCTCTAGGAATGCACCCATTTCTTCCAGGTTATCGAATTTGCTGACATAGAGTTGCTCATAATATGTTCTTATATTTGTTTGTATTTCTTTTGTGTTGGTTGTGATCTCTCTTCTTTCATTAATGATTTTGTTGATTTGGGTCATTTCGCTTTTCTTTTTGATCAGTCTGGGCAGGGGTTTCTCAATCTTGTGAATTCTTTCAAAGAACCAGCTCCTAGTTTTGTTGATCTGTTCTACTGTTCTTTTGGTTTCTAGTTCATTAATTTCTGCTCTGATCTT
>NW_027397114.1:2278165-2296910 GCF_003265705.2 Callorhinus ursinus
CTTTCTGATCTTTGCTGCTTTTAGGCTGTCTCTTTGCTTAGAGGACCCCTTTCAATATTTCTTGGAGGGCTGGTTTCGTGTTTGCAAATTCCTTTAGTTTTTGTTTGTCCTGGAAGCTTTTGATCTCTTCTTCTATTTTCAGTGACAGCCTAGCTGGATATAGTATTCTTGGCTGCATATTTTTCTCGTTTAGTGCTCTGAAGATATCTTGCCAATCCTTTCTGGCCTGCCACGTCTCTGTGGTTAGGTTTGTTGCCAATCTAATGTTTCTACCCTTGTAGGTTACATATCTCTTCTCCCGAGCTACTTTCAGGATTTTCTCTTTGTCTCTGAGACTCGTAAGTTTTACTATTAGATGTCGGGGTGTGGACCTGTTATTACTGATTTTGAGAAGGGTTCTCTGTGCCTCCTGGATTTGGATGCCTGTTTCCTTCCTCACTTTAGGGAAGTTCTCTGCTATTATTTGCTCCAATATACCTTCTGCCCCCCTCTCTCTCTCTTCTTCTTCTGGGATCCCAATTATTCTAATGTTGTTTCGTCTTATCGTATCACTTATCTCTCGATTTCTGCCCTCGTGATCCTGTAGTTGTTTCTCTCTCTTTTTCTCAAACTCTTTATTTTCCATCATTTGGTCTTCTATATCACTGATTCTCTCTTCTGCCTCATTTATCCTAGCATTTAGTGCCCCCATTTTTGATTGCACTTCATCCATAGCCTTTTTGATTTCGACTTGGTTAGATTTTAGTTCTTTTATTTCTCCAGAAAGGTTTCTCTAATAACTTCCATGCTTTTTTCAAGCCCAGCTAGTATCTTTAAAGTCATGATTCTGAACTCTAGGTCCGACATCGTACTAATATCCATATTGAGTAGGTCCCTGGCTGACGGTACTACCTCTTGTTCTTTCTGCTGAGGTGATTTTTTTCGTCTTGTCATTTTGTCCAGAGGAGAATAGATGAATGAGAGAACAAAATGCTAACAGGTTTACAACGTCCCCAGCAAAAATACTGTATACAAATCAGAAAAGACCTGAAACCAGGGGATAAGAAAGGGAAAGAAAGAAAAAAGAAAGAGGAAAAAAAAGAAAAAAAGATAAAAACAAAAACAGAACAATACAAAAAAAGCACAATATGATCAAATATGATCAGGCTAGTGCATAGATCAGTGCCACACACTAGATTTTGGGCATATTTTGGTCTGTTAGAAAAAAGTGCCTCCTAAAATTTTAAAGGAAGAAAGACATATATGTGCAAAATAAGGGTTGATACAATGAAGGGATGGAAGATGACTGTAAAGATGAAAAGTATAAAAGATTTTATAAAAGGAATTGATAAGTTAAGAAGTTGTTTGAACAAAGAAAGAAGATTTAAGAAGAAAAAAAAAAGGAAAAAGGGAGAGAATGTGATCAGGCAGGAGACTAGAACAAAGCCATACACTAGTGATTTAGGGTATATTTTGATCTGTTAGAAGAAACTGTATCTCAAAATTTTAAAGAGAGAACAACATATATATATATATATGCCAAAAATAAGGGTAACTACTATGAAGGGATAAAATATGACTCTAAAAATGAAAAATAAAAAAAATTTTTTAAAGGAATGATAAGATGTTGGTTGAGAAAGGGAAAAAGAAACATAAAAAAAAAACAGTTAACAAAAATTAACTTTGATGAACTAATGAATCATGGTAAAAAAAAGCCATGAATTCTATGTGCAGTATTCCCGTATCGCTGGAGTTCTCCCGTTCTCCTCGATCGGTAAACTTGGTCTTGGCTTGCTGGCTGTTCGTGCTGATCTTCTGGGGGAGGGGCCTGTTGCTGTGGTTTCCAAATGTCTTTGCTGGAGGCGGAATTGCCCCACCCTTGTCGGTCGGGGCTAAGCAAGCTGCTCAGGTTTGATCTCAGGAGCTTTTGTTCCCTGCAAGCTCTCTGTACAGCCTTGGAGGACCAGGGCAAAAATGGTGGCCTCCCAATCTCCACCCAGAGGAGCTGAGAACTTGGTGCCCCGCTCTTCAGTGTGCCCCCAGAGAAAAGCAGTCACTCCCGTGTCCCCGGTCTCTGGCCGCACTCCGTGCTCACCCAGCCCGTGACCGAGCATTGCTATCTCTGGCACCCGACCCCATGTGGAGTCTCCAAACCCAGCAGATCCCTGCAGTGCATTCCCGCACCGCTCCTCCCCGGGAAGGAAGGGGAGTCTCCCCAGCTCTGCCGCTTGTTGGGTCCCTGCTGGAAAATCAGTGGCCCCACTGGGACACGGATCACAGTTTATGGCACCCCGAGCTGAGAGCCCGTGCCTCAGCTTCATCTCTGCAGCCAGCTTCCCCGCTCCAATACCTGGGAGCTCTGGCGCAGTCAGGCACCCCCGGTCTTTCTGTGACCCCAAGGGTCCTGAGACCGCACTGTCCTGGGAGGATTCCACCCCCTGCTTAGCCACTGCAGCGACGTCCCTCAGCTGAGCCAACTTTTAAAAGGTCCGATTTTGTGCTCCGCGGCTCTATCACTTGCCAGAAGCGGCCGGCGGAGGCCCCTCCCCCGCCGTCTATCCTCCCGAATATCGCCTTGGATTCACTTCTCCGCACGTTCTACCTTCCAGTAAGTGGCCGCTTCTCTGTTCAGAGAGTTGTTGCTACTCTCCTCTTGGATCTCCTGTTGAGTTCGTAGGTGTTCAGAATGGTTTGATCCCTATTCAGCTCAATTCCTGAGACCAGATGAAATCTAGGTCTCCTACTCCTCCGCCATCTTGCTCCGCCCCTAAAATTTATTTCTGCATTATAATGGATCTCAAGCTTTAGAGACCTTAAGTATAGTCTGGGACAATAACCCACTTCCACCTATAACAGAAGCCAATACACTAATAATCCTGCTAAGAACATCTAAAAGAGTTGATTACTATTTAAATTTAAAGACAATCTAATGAAAGAAATCAGAGAAGATTTAAATGAATGGAGAGATATTCCATGATCATGGCTAGGACGACTTAATATTGTAAAGATGTCAGTTCTTTCCAACTTGACCTATAGATTCAATGCAATCCTAATCAAAATTCCAGCAAGTTATTTTGTGATTCTGAAATTTATGTGGGAAGCCAAAAGACCCAGAATAGCCAACAAATATCAAAAGGGAAAAACAAAGTCAGAGGACTGACACTACTTGACCTAAAGCTACAGAAATCAAGACAACATAGCACTGGTGAAAAGATAGGCAAATAGATCAAAGGAATAGAATAGAGAGCCCAGAAATACCCACACAAATATAGTCAATTGATCTTTGACAAAGGAGCAAAGGTAATATATTTAAGAAAGCATAGTCTTACAACACATGATGCTGGAATAATAAAATATCCACATGCAAAACAAACAAACAAACAAACAAACAGAAAAACAAAATGAAACTAGAGACAGACCTTACATCTTTCACAAGAAATAACTCAAAATGAGTCATAGATAGAAATGGAAAATACTAAACTATCCAATTCGTAGAACATAACATAGGAGATAATCTGGGTGATGGGTTCAGCAATGAATTCTTAGAGCAACAAACTCATGATCCATGAAAGAAAAAATTGATAATTCCAGCTTCATTAAATTTAAAACTTTTGCTCTGTGAAAGAAAATGTCAAGAGAATGACAAGTCACAAACTGAGAGAAATATTTGCAAAAGACATCTGATAAAGGACTGTTATCCACAATACACAAAGAAGTCTTAAAGTTCAACAAATTTTTAAAAATGGACACAAAATCTGGACAGATACCTCACCAAAGAAGATATACAGACAGCAAATAAGCATATGAAAAGATGCTCCACAATATATGATACTAGAGAATTATAAATCATTAAAACAACAGTATGTTACCACTACACCTATTAGAATGGCCAAACTTTAAAACACTGACATGACAACACCAAATGTTGGTAAGAATATGGATCAACAGTAAGTTTCATTCATTGCTAATGAGAATGTAAAATGATGTACAGCCACTTTCAAAAACTGGCAATATCTTACAAAATGAAATATACTCACACCATGTGATCTAACAACAGCACTACTTGGTATTTACCCAATTGAACTGAAAATTTAAATCCGCACAAAAACCCACACATAAATGTTAATGGCAGCTTTATTCATAGTTGTAAAAACTTTGAAGCAACCAAGATGGCTTTTAATAGGTCAATGAATAAAGTATATCCATACAATGTAATATTATTTAGCAATAAAAAGAAAGGAGCTATTAAATTACTAAAAAGACATGGAGGAAACTTAAATATATTGTACAAAGTGAAAGAAGTCAATCTGTAAAGCCTACATACTGTATGATTCCAACTATATGACATTCTGGAAAAAGCAAAACTAGAGATATGGTAAAAAGATCAGTGGTTGCCAGGGGTTTAGGGTGAGGGAGGGCTGAAGAGGTGGGACACAGAAGATTTTTAGGGCAGTGAAAATGAATGTTCAACACAAAGTGTGAACCCTAATGTAAGTTATGGATTTTAGTTAATAAGTTGTAATTTCTGACTCATCAATGGTAGCACATGCATCACTCTAATGCAAGATGTTAATAATAGGGGAAACTGGGACAGGGAAGCTTATATGGGAACTCTTTGTTCTTTCCTTTCAATTTTTCTATAAACCTAAATCTTCTCAAAAATAAAGTCAGATGTGCACACAAAGAATCTGTAATGACATTGTAAAGGGTCTGAGGCAGGGGAACAAATTTGAGGGGAACAAATCCCAGGCTAATAGAATGATAGAAACAAATGAGATCACCACACATTGGTTTTTCCTCTGAATCTCTAGACACATATTAAACATACAATGGTGAAAAGATAAGAAGCCAAGTAGAATACTTCTGAAAAGCAGACTAGACCTTTTGTGAATCTTACTATAGTGGGGAAACAAACAAAAGGGAAAATTTTAAAATCCTTCCATGAAGGGCTTAGGAGTAAACACTCCAAGGTGTCCCTGGGGACACCAGGGGAGCTGTACCCCAGGAGAGAGCCTTATGGAGATGCTGGTAATGTTCTATTTCCTTATCTGGGTACTGGTTACAAAGTAGATAATTTTATGAAGTTCATCAAGGTCTACACTCATGATTTCTGAAAATTTATGAATGATGTTACACTTGAATAAAAATATTCACAATGAATAATCAAATATAAAATATACAAGGACTGGGGCACCTGAGTGGCTCAGTTGGTTAAGTGGCTGACTCTTGATTTTGGCTCAGGTCAAGATCTCAGGGTCCTGGGATTGAGCCCTGTGTCAGGCTCCACACTCGGTGAGGAGTCTGCTTGAGATTCTCTCTCTCCCTCACTCTCTGCCCCTTCCCCCTGTTCACGTGCATGCACCCTCACTAAAGTAAATAAATAAATCTTTACAAAAATATATACAAGGACTTCAGGGCAGTAGTTCACTCTAGAGAGGGAAAAAAACATCAAAAACTGGTCATGAGGTTTTAAATATACCTGTAATATTTTATTTAAAATGTACCTGTCTCATATGGCAAAAAAAAATTACTTGTGCTTAATCTGAATATTGCATAAGCTAACATTTCTTTCTAATTATTTCTTGACTTTTTGAATGTTTAAAACACTGTGTTTAATAATATGAAAACAGCTAATAAATAAAATGGAAAGCCTGGAATATCCATCACCTGGAATGCTTGCTGAAAATGCATTTCTGACCCCAAACCTCAGAATTTCCATATTCCCTATAGTAAGAGTGTCCGGGTTATAACTTAGGAATCTAACATATTTAATGGGTTACACAAATAAAAAGTCTTTTTAAGAGTTTCTCCCGTTTATTTTTACTTAGAAATTAAGAGGGAGTTGGTCTGCAAGTTTTTGGACCAGAAGACCCTTAAGGATCTCTTCAAACTCAGAATTTCTATAATTAGCTTATCTATCCTAGACTAGATTTGTGGTGAGGGGAGAGGAAAGGAAGAATTTGCAGGAGGCTTCATGCATGAAGGGGTAAGCCATTTTTGAGACAGAAGAATTCAGAAGACACCAGTGATGCCAAAGACAAAATGACCTTTTTCAAGAGGATAATTTGTGTTAGGCAAGTGCTTGGTTACTTAGGGGGAAAAAACGGTGTTATACAAATGCAAATTATATTTTATTCCTAAATTGGCTCCTTCTACCATTGTTTTCTCTCATCCTTCCCTTCTGAGACCACCATTAATGCAGGTCACATTATTGAACTGAGAAATGGAAGAGTAGAACTAAAACACTACCTTTCCCCTGGGTAAAGAGCATCGTACTCAGAATGCACAAAAGCTTCAAGTTTTTCTTCCCCCCCACATCTCTACCTCCACTCCCAGGGCTCACATATATTCGTGTTCTTTAAAAAGTCACCTTTGTAGAATTGATTCTTTGATTGTTCCCAGTTAGATTGGTGTTGGTATGAAAAGCAAACAACGGTATTTCAAACAAGCAGGAAGTTGTGCTGATAACCAGGTGCCTAGGGATTTATTGTATTCGGACCATCTTTAATATTGAAACTCTGCGGTCAAGGTCCTTTTATTTTTAATCCTGAAAGCATTTTAAAAATCATGCAAGCTGAAAGATATACACAATAGGTTTAGTTACAATCGTATTGTCATGTACAGCCTTATTACCTGGTACATTGCAATGGGAATTTCATCCACAAGTCTAAAAAGCCCCTATTGGTAAATTTTGGTTACATAGGTAACCAAAGAGATCCCTTTAGAATCAAATTTACATAATAATGGAATGGATACAGTGTGCCTTTTCTAATCTAATCTGAAGTGGATCATGAGAGGGCAGTATATTCATAGCTAGTTTTAGAAGCAGGGCCACCTGTGGACAGCGGTTTAGAGAACTCATTCTAATTCAGTTTTCTTGTTTCCCTACAAATTGAGAAATATCAATTTTTCATGTATATATTCTTGAATTTATTTATTCATGTATTCAATAAATATTTATTAAGCATATACTATATTACAGGAATAGTGGAAATTAAGGAAGATACAACAGTGAACAAAACAGGCAGGTTCCTTTTGCTTGTGGATTTCAAAAACATCACACAGAGAATAATTACAAGTATGATTACAAATTGTGATAATCTGCCAATGGAATATAATTAAAAGAAATTAGGGAAACATATTTTATTCCAGCTCTGTCACTAGAAAGAATCTGAATCATATAATGAAAAGAACATCTACTTAAATAAATCTATGTAAGAAATTGTCTTGAATGTGTCCCATGTGCTGGTAACTTGTAGCCACTGGGGTTACAGCAGTGAAAGAGCCCTTCCCTGACTTCCTGACTTAGAGTTTTACATTCCACTGGGGCATTTATCTTTTTACTTTCTTTCTTTCTTTCTTCTTCTTTTTTTTTTTGTTTTTGTTTTTGTTTTTGTTTTTTAGTAGGCTCCATGCCCAGCATAGAGCCCAACATGGGGTTTGAACTCATGGCCCTGGATCAAGACCTGAGCTGAGACCAAGAGTCAGACACTCAACTGACTGAGTCACCCAGGAGCCCCAAGGGGGCATTTATCTTTAAGAAGAAAGCAAATAAGTAATGAAAATTTCAAATAATAATAAAGACTACAAAGAGTATTAAAGTAGATCAAGGAGACAGCAGTATGTGGAAAGAGATTATTTTATATAAAAAAATCAGAGACGGCATATCTTTGAGAAGCTATCAGTTCCATAGAGATTTGAATGAAGTGAGCAAGTCAATAGATTTCAGGGGCAATGCATTATAGGCAGATAGAATGGCAAAAGTGAAGGTCTCGAGGCTGGACTGATCTCATAATGTTAGAGAAACTTCTTGAAAACCAGAGAAGCTACAATCAAATGGGCAAGGAGGGCTGGAAGGGGATAACTTTAGAGGGATAGGCGGAAGGTATATAGCATATGGCTTTAAAAGCAGCAAGAAGTTCCATTTTTATTTTAAGTATAATAGAAAGCTTTTATAGAGTTTTGATCCTTACAGAATAATAATATCTCATTAGTGTAAACTCAACTCTTACTCTGGCTGCTCTGGAAGTACACCAATGGAAGCAGGAAGGAGCTCTCTCTGATCTGTGATAGTTTTATGGTAAGACCCATTTAGGTGTGGAGGGGAGAAAGGAAAGAGCTGATTCCTAAGTTTTTAACCTGAACAATTATTTGAATGATTGTTATTTACTGAACCGAGGAACACAAAGGTATTGCTGCATAATGAATCGTGAATATTATTTTGCACCCAAGAAGCTGGATCTAATCGGAGAATACACAATTCTATTTGTCATCTCCATCCAACTAATTGCTTAATTAAAAATCAAGGAGCCATCCTTGCTTCATGCCCTTCCTTCACCCTTTCAATCTAACTTCACAGCAACTTCTGGGATGTAATTCTGAAGCTATCCACTCCTCTTCATCTCCATTGCTAACTCTCAGGTTGAAGCCATCCACGTTTTTACCCTGGATTACTTAAATTGCCTCTAAACTAAATTCTCTTGCTTTTCCTTTTAACACTTTCCAACATAATGTTCATGTAGCAATCTGAGTAATATTTTTCCATATATAAATTAAATATACTCAAGACTCTTGGTTATCTACTGATCCTATTTTTATTTATAGGGAAAAAAATCTCTACTTTTTTGCAAATTATCTACAATTGCATCTGCGTCATACAAGTCCTCTTATGCACACTCTGCTTCTGCCTTGTCCTGGTTAGTAAACTGTTATTTCTCAGCTTGAGCTGAGGATATTCAAACCACATTTCTGCTTTACAAGCTGGATCCCAGTTAAACCATGCCAATATGGGGTAAAAGGAGGGAGAGTGGAAACTGAAGGATTAGAAAGACATAATCCTTTCTATTTGCTTACCCTTCTTATCAATGTCACCCCAGCAACATTTTTTCACCGTAGCACTGGCAGTTGATTTTAGTTTCCAGTGTTCATCCATATTCCCAGAACCATTGTTATTATGCTCCTCAGAGATACCAATATCAACTATACAGTGACCTGCCCTCAGGATCTAAGCCCCAGCTATCCGGGACCACTCTTCCAAACCTGGAACTTGAAAGAACCCTATTGTTTTGGCTTCCACAGCCCTAGGAGTAGAATTGGCTTCTTACCATAAGTAACTCTGTGGTAATACAGCAATTACTTTTTGCTTATTTTGTGTTCCACCACATGGTTAGCCAATTTCAAAACTAATTTATAGTTCTTAAAATAATGAATGTTTTCTGTTTACCTGACTAGAACCTAACTGGTAAGAGAGATAAGGCCCAATAGTCTTCTTCTTCTTCTTCTTCATCTTCTTCTTTTTTTTTTTTTTTTTTTTTTTTGTAGCATGAACCAAGCTTATTCCTTCACTGGGAATATTTATCCCTGGGTCTTCATATGCTGGTTCTTCATAATATTCAAGGCTCAGCTGAAATACAACCACCTGAAAGAGGACTTCTCTAATGACCCAATAAAAAGTAGCTCTCAGCACTCCCTACCAGTCTACATTATATTCCCTTGTTTTAGGCTGCTTATTGCTCCCATGAATTCTAAATATTATTATTTTATGTACATATTTGCTCATCTCTCCTTCAATAAAATATAAGCTGCATAAGAGAAACCAGCCTTGTTACCTGCAGCATTTCCAGTTCCTAATATTGTGCTTAGTATTTAGTAGGTAATCAATAAATACTTGTTGAATGAGTGAGTGAATAAATTCTGAACAATGTGTTCTTACAGATAATATTGGTTTATAGATTAGATGGTTTCTTCATGAAGCAGGATGCCCTTAAATGGGGTATTGAAAATTAAAAAAAAAAATCATGAAGACCACATTAACAAAGGAAAATAGACCAAGGCAGAATATCTATTTTGTGTTTATCAAGTGTAAGTATTGGGTCTGATCATTTTGATGAATGGCAGAAAAAAAATTTGGATATTTCATTTCACAAACAGGTAGTAGTAACTAAATGTTAGGCAAGGTTCTAAGGACTTTATATTTATTTATATTTATGTTATGTTTTATATGTCTTTTAAATAAATGTTTTTCTCCCTAACTAGTTTTTTCATCTGCTCACTCATTATGTCAATTTTTCCTTTAAATCTTTGAAAACATTAAAAATAGTTAAATTTAACTTTCCATGAATTCCATCATCCATGTCATATCTAGTTCTATTTCTATTGACTTTTTGCTCTTGACATTGGTTCAATTTTCATCGTATTCTCATGTGTAATTAGTATTTTTGGCTGTACATTATGGATATTGTTAATAAGATTCTGAATTTTATTGTCTTCTAATACACTGAATTAATCTTTGTGTTGAAAAGCATTTAAATTACTTGTCAATAAGCTTGATCCTCCCAAGGCTTTGTTTTAATCTTTCTTAAGGTTGGCTTATAGTAGTGTTTAGTCTGAAGATATTCCTGAGTGCTGAGTACATTCTTTTTGGAAGTAAGAGTGAGAATAAAAAGACAGAAAACAGTGGGAGATAATTTTACTAGATCTGGTGAAGGTTTTATTATAGAAGAGGTAATGCAGTGTTTTAAAATATCAGAGGAAGCGCACCCTGGTGGCTTAGTCAGTTAAGTGTCTGACTCTTGGTTTCAGCTGAGGTCATGATTTCAGGGTTGTGAGATCAAGCCCCATGTTGGGCTCCCCACTCAGCAGGGAATCTGCTTTAGATTCTCTACCTCTCCCTCTGCCCCTCCCCCTACTCATGCTCTCTCTCTCTCTCTCTCTAAAATAAAATAAATATTCTATTCCATTGATCTATGTATCTGTTTTTGTGCCAATACCATACTATCTTGGTGATCACAGCCTTGTAATATAGCATGAAGTTAGGCAATGTGATGCCCCCAGCTTTCTTTAAGAAGCTGTGGTACATATATACAATGGAGTATTACTCAGCCATCAGAAAGGATGAACACTCACCACTTGCATCCATATGGATGGAACTGGAGGGGATTATCCTAAGTGAAATAAGTGAATCAGAGAAAGACAATTATCATATGGTTTCACTCATATGTGGAACATAAGGACTAGAGTGGAGGACCACAGGGGAAGGGAGGGAACCTGAGAGGGATAATCAGAGAGGGAGACAAACCATGGGAGACTATGGACTCCAGGAAAAAAACTGAGGGTTTTAGAGGGGAGGGGGTGGGAGGACAGGGTAGCTGGGTGATGAGTATTAAGGAGAGCATGTGTTGTGGTGAGCACTGGCTGTTACACACAACTACTGAATCATTGAACACTACATCAAAAATTAATGATGTACTATATGGTGGCTAACTGAGCATAATAAAAAATAAATAAGTAAAATAAAATAAATAAAATCTTTTAAAAAATTAAATAAAATACCTGATTCATTGACAACATTTAAAGAGCATTTGGATTTAGGGAATGAAGAGACTAATCATATTCCGCCCCATTACTTTCCCGGGGTCTGAAAGGTGTGTGACAAGCAATGCACCTGCAACTAATACCATTTCCCCAGAGTATGTAAATTAAGCAGGATAGAGTAATTTATGTTGCCTAACAAATTAAATCATTTCATTGTTCCATTGGCAAAACAAAGCAGTTTTATTTCTTGCTCACAAAACGTATCCAGAACAAGTTAGTGGAATATAGCTAGGGAGGACCATGCTCCACAAAATCACTTAGAAATCCATCTATCTTGTATCTGAGCACATTATCTTGTATAGAGTCCTCTATCTTGTATCTGAGGACTTTTTCTTTAAGCCAAGATGAAGTAAAAGGAACCAAATTTATACAGTTGACCAAAACAACTAAAATGACTGGACAAAATACGTAAAGCAATGGTTTTTTTAGAGATTGGACATCAGGCAGCACAGGACAGTGATTTCTGAGATAGGGAAAACAAAGTAAGACCATTTATTGCCTCAAATTACTGCCTACAGAGAATTTACAAGTTGCGTTTAGAAAGGAAAACCCAAGAGGAGTTTAGTAATTCCACTCAGGTGAGAAAAAGGAGCTTGGAATGTAGGGAAGCTAAGACAGCTAGAGTTTTTAGGAAAGAACAGAGAAAGCAACACAGAAGATCTTTGGATATCTGCCTTTTCAAATCTTTAACTGAGTACCAAACAGTACATGAATACAAGGAAAATAATCAAGACTGGAGAAAGAATCACCTGAAACAAACAGAGGGAATAATTCTCAGAGCTCATACATAATAACTGTTTGTTTTCCCACAAATCTCAAAGTAAAAACTCACAGTCCAAGAAACTCCTATCGAAGCATATTAGAAATAATCAAACTACTTTGTAGGTCTACTAGGCAAAAAAGCACTTCACTATCTCTTTTAGTTCTTATAGTCCTTGTAGCTAGTAATGTCCCAAATGAAATTTATATTTCATTTACAAATGAAAAATCTGAGCCTCAGAGAGGATGAGCAGTTTGCCAAGATCATACAATTAGAAAATTTTCAACAATGGGTTTTTAACTAAGGGTTCCTAAGTCCAGTGTCTAGTGGCAGGAACCACATATTTTTGTTGCTGTTATTTTTTTTTTCTAAGTGAGAAAGTCAAACTGTTGATGGGCATTAGCTTTCTTCCTTCTTTTCTTTCTTGTTTTAAATTTCAATGTCAAATTTCAGCTGAAATTTTTACATATTTTTATGAAAAAAATGAGGAATCTTCATAGGACAACTGAACCACATACTCTTTAAGTAAGAGTCTCAGCCTATTAGAATTCATAGAAAATATAAGTGTACTGAATACACAATTGCAGACAAAAAGTCACAATCAATGAGAAGCATTAAATTGTAATTATAGTATTTTATATTATAAACCAGGAATTGTGTTAGTAATTTTCTCAAAAGTAATATATACAAAGGGTTTTTTGGTACTCAGGCAATGGGAGTGAAAAGATCATCATCAAAGATAATAGCTTTGAGTCAATAAGCCTAAAAAAATCTTACTTTCAACATTATATGAATATAATTTAACAACCAAGTATCTTGCACGTTCAATCAGTCAGTTGTTTGATTAAAGCACTGTGTGAAATAATGCAATTTTATTCAAAAAGTCCCTCCCATAAATTTAGGAAATGTAATTGATTTTTATCACCTGGAAGATAATATTTACCTGAACACCCTAAAATGTAGAGAGGATAGCAATATCTTGAAAGTGACCTTGTATTGATTTTGAATCAAAACTCATATTATTTTAAAAATAAAAACAAATATGTCTTTATTCCACAGAAAACATCTATTTATTGCCCACTATGTGCTGGACATAATGCAAAGCCCTGGGGATACCTAAGTAACATAAGTCTCAGTTCTTGTTTTTTAGAACTCATAATATTTTGAAGAGGCAACAGACAAATCATAAGGGACATGAGATAAAATATATTTAGACATATTCTGCATGATACTATAATCATGTCATTATATATTTGTCCAAACGCATAGAATTTACAACACCAAGAGTGAACCCTAAGATAAGCTAAGGACTTTGGGGGATTATGATATGTCAGTGCAAGTTCATCAGTTGTAACAAGTGTACTGCTCTGGTGGCGATGCTGATAATAAGCCTATGCAAGCGTGGGGGGGAGTGGCATATGGGAAACCTCTGTATTTTCCTCTCAATTTTACTGTGAACCTAAAACTTCTCTAAAAAAATAGCTTTGAAAAGAACACATTATCAGGAACACAGGATGTTCAAAAATACCATGGTTGATATAGTCTTTTTTTCCTTAAAGATCCACACCTTAACCCTCTTCATCCTGCTCTTTTCCTGAGAGGCTGAACTTTAGGGATTGAACCAATGGGAGTCACTAGCAAGAAACAGGATGGCAGAAGGCAGCTGAAGTATTTATTCTCCCAGTCTCCTTTGGCTGACTCGCCTCAGAGTGGTTATGCTATGGCCAACTCCATATTGCTACTCTCTTAAAGATTTAGCAATGACCCATAACCTCTTTAAACCTTAGGATGGTGAGAGTGGTTCAGTAATGCTAGTGCTAGGGCATTGTACTATATCACTTTAGTTTCCCTAAATTGTATCCACATCATTAAAAATGGGTGCTTTATTAAATAGTCTTCAATTATGGAGCCAGTATCCTATTAGTTTCCTGCTGTGACCCTAATAATATAAGCATGTACCAAGTGACATGGGCAAATGAGACACATAAATGAGTGAGGACCTAGCACTTTCTGGGGAGTCAGAGACTTCTAAAACCCCTCCTGAGTTTATGAAAGAAAGAATGCTGAAACTTGAGAGTAGCCTAGTTTTGCACAAGTCCAAAATAAATCAAACCGTGTAGCTTGTTGGAAGAGAGTTAATTGGTAAAAATTAAGGTTGGTGGATAGTTTTTTGCCAATTACAAACAGCGCCTTTGAAATAAAATGACCTGTACTTCCACTATCATAAGAACCAAATGTTCCGTAAATCTGCAAGACTTTATTACAGACATTCTTGACCATCATCTTCCAACTGCTTTGCCAAAATAAAATCAATGCCAAGATGAGAATTTGATAATTGTACCCAAATGCCATGTTGAAATGCCATTTTCTTTACCATCTTGGTTTGAATGTTTGCCAAGAATGATGTTAATTAGACCAAAAAAACAAAACCCAATTTGCCAACTTTTAAGTTTTCCTCTACTTCTCCACGAAAGAGACTCTTGCTATCACTTTCATGACTAAAATGACTTATAATAATCATTTACAATACATCTTATTGTGTTTTGAAATTCTGGAAAGAAATCTTAAAAAGAAAGACTACAGAGCAAGCTGTGTTTTAGGTATTTGTGAGTGTGGGTTAACATAAGAGATAAATTAGAAGGTGATTATTGTGGCAGCACCATCTGATAGAGGCTAGGGCTGGACAGGGGTTCAGAGAACTGGCTACCACAGTTAGCTCCAGAAGGGCATTAATTCAGGCCCAGTGTGTGATAGAGTGAAAATATGTCAATGCTAATTCTAGAAATGGTCTTAATTTACATATTCAGCCACACAGGGCACATTTGGAATCAGTTAATATTAGAGAATAAGACAGATGGCAAAATATTGGTTGGAGGTCATGAGGGCTGGGTCCAATCCAAGGGAGAGAATTATTTTCTTAGGAGGTAAGTAAGCTGGTCAACAGACTGGAATGCAGAATAAGACATGACTCCTTGTTGAGGGTTGTGTGAGGGAAAGTGGGAGGAGGTGGTGTGGATTCTTGACTAAGTAGTAGACAAGAAAACTATACAGGTTCAAGAAATGAAGGCAGTAAACTCCAGTGCATGGATGGTTTAATATTGAGATAAGGAAGATTAAGATAAGAAGGGGCAAACATTGATTCAATGTAAAATATCACCCTGTTTTCCAGGACCAAGACCAGAGCAACTGGAGCTTGGATTTGGCTGTCAGCAAAGGATGGGATGGAAAACCAGTGTCTGGGTGTACTAGAGGCAAGACCCATATGTCTGGAAAATAAGGCAAAGATTACAAGAGAGTTCTATAAAAATACCCTTTGCTTCTGTTGTATTGGGTCCAGGAAGAGAAACAATCCCAAGTTCCCAAGGAAGGGACATGGTACAAGACAGAAAACACTGGTAAAGAGATAAACTCAAGTATTTGCAGAGGAGTATACATAATCTCTAATGGAAATGCTTTTTTTCTAATGTTTGGTACACCTGGAAGGTAGTAAGTTTTATTTGCATACTAATCTGTAAGGCAGTGATTTAGAGCCCTTCAGAAGGGATGGGAGATTAACAAACGTGTCCAATGAGTAGATCTATGATGGTGACAAAGAATTTCCTTCCCAAGAAGTACTGCTTATTTCTTGTGTATGTACTTTGACCCTACAATTTGGTCTTCTCATTCTGGGCAAAGTATAGTGACTAAAAATTACTTCCAGAATCAATATCTATCTTTAAGGACATATAAAAGGAATTAGGTAAAAATACTACTCTGAAATAAATCATGCAATGTACAGAATATGAACTACTTTTCCAAACATTAAGCAGATTTACTCAAATTAAGTGACAAATTACAGTCACTAACGAATTGTAAATAACACACTGTGAATTGAATCCCTCTTTATCAAATGCTTTTGAGTCCATGTGGCTGAAAGAAATGTCTCTGTCCTGATAGTATTCACATCCTCATCTTCCTTCCAGCATCCTTTTCTGTCCCTTACATTGTGACTGATGTAAACTGCTTCTGTAAGGTGACTACTTTTATGAGGGTTCTTATATCAATTACAGAGGATTCTCAGCCTTTCTGAAACCTATGAAATTTCATGTTTTGAGTAATTTTTAACAATGCACAGTTTCCTTAGTCATGTTTTCATAACTCCAGGTGTCTCTGTCATAGCACATGTGTGCCCATATTCTTAAAGAACTAGTCTGCTCTATCCAATATGCAGACTGTTCATCATACAGATATCACAAGGCAATTCTCCCATATTGTGTGTTCTCCCTCTGTCTCTGTCCCGGCATAAAAAGTGTGTGCTCTCTACTGGGTATTTACCCCAAAGATACCAATGTAGGGATCCGAAGGGGTATGTGCACCCCAATGTTTATAGCAGCAATGTCCCCAATAGCCAAACTGTAGAAAGAGCCAAGATGTCCATCGACAGATGAATGGCTAAAGAAGATGTGGTATATATACACAATGGAATATTATGCAGCCATCAAAAGGAATGAGATCTTGCCATTTGCAACGATGTGGTTGGAACTGGAGGGTGTTATGCTGAGTGAAATAAGTCAATCAGAGAAAGACATGTATCATATGACCTCACTGATATGAGGAATTCTTAATCTCAGGAAACAAAGTGAGGGTTGCTGGAGTGGTGGGGGTGTGGGAGGGATTGAGTGGCTGGGTGATAGACATAGGGGAGGGTATGAGCTATGGTGAGCGCTGTGAATTGTGCAAGACTGTTGAATCCCAGATCTGTACCTCTGAAACAAATAATGCAATATATGTTAAGAAAAAAAAAAGAAGAAGAAGATAGCAGGAGGGGAAGAATGAAGGGGGGGAAATCAGAGAGGGAGATGAACCATGAGAGAAAATGGACTCTGAAAAACAAACTGAGGGTTCTAGAGGGGAGGAGTGTGGGGGAATGGGTTAGCCTGGTGATGGGTATTAAAGAGGGCACGTTCTGCATGGAGCACTGGGTGTTATGCACAAACAATGAATCATGGAACACTACATCAAAAACTAATGAGGTAATGTATGGTGATTAACATAACAATAAAAAATTTAAAGAAAAAGAAGTGTGTGCTCTCTGGAAGTTTCAGTTGCCAGCTATTCAGAGTGGGACAATAATTTTATTTATCTTTCTTGTAGCTATGCAGATAACATTAGCATGAAGAATATGAGTATCAAAACCCATACAAAATGAAAAATGAATGTTAACTATTATTGTTGTCATATATATTGGCAATAAAAGTGTATAGAACACCTAGAATTGTTGTCATATGTATTGGCAATAAAGTCTAAAGAACACCTAAAGTCTATAGAACTTTATTATTAGTTTACATCTTAATGTTTATTATATGTATATTACATATTTTGTACAGATTGGAACAACAGGAATAATATGCTGAACAGTAACAATGTATCAACCACACACAGTAAGATAATTTCATTGAAATGATGACCTCTTGATACAAGTAAAGTTGTATCTATAGACCATAATGTTACACTTCTGAGCACTTATATGCTAAATATTTCACATATATTATTATCACATTTAATTTGCATAATAAAATGTGAGGCAGACACTATTATTATACCACCTTTATACCTTAGAAAATTGAATTGCAAATCAATAAAATAACTAGACCAAAGTCACAGAACTAGTTTGAAACAGAACTCCTATTTGAATCATGGCCTACTGGTTTAAAGCACATACTCTTTACAATAGGAATATGAGTAATTTAAAAAATAATATTTAAGTGCACATAAGTTCTTTCACAAGCTAGAAAGACCTTTCAGAATGTTTTTATTCATCTGACTAAAAGATGCCAAGAGTCTATAGTGCCCTCTACCTCATTTGTGCTCACCATCCCAAGTTCCCATGGATAATTCAAGGGACCTTTAGCCATAATTGAACACTTTCTTGTGTTCAGACCTGCTATTAATTTAATCATACTAGCTGAACTTGCTCAAAACTACTTTACTAGGATAATAAACTAGTGCTTTCTTCTGATAATTTAAATCCAATATTTAATAAACTAGACTTTTTTCAACTTCATTTAGATGTTTTTCTCTCTTGTAGACACAAGCTCAAGAGTAACAATTTTCATTTTTGTTCTTTATTTCTCTTAATATGAAAAGTTAATTTTATTACTGTTTTAATTGCAAATTGTTCAACCTCAGTCTTTTTTTTTAAATTTTTTATTGTTATGTTAATCACCATATATTACATCATTAGTTTTTGGTGCAGTGTTCCATGATTCATTGTTTGTTCATAACACCCACTGCTCCATGCAGAACGTGCCCTCCTCAATACCCATCACCAGGATAACCCATCCCCCTCCCCCCCTCCCCTCTAGAACCCTCAGTTTGTTTTTCAGAGTCCATCATCTCTCAGGGTTCGTCTCCCCCTCTGACATACTCCCCTTTTCTTCCTCTCCTGTTATCTTCTTCTTTTTCTTTTTTCTTAAAATATGTTGCGTTATTTGTTTCAGAAGTAGAGATCTGTGATTCAACAGTCTTGCACAATTCACAGCGCTCACCGTAGCACATACCCTCCCCAATGTCTATCACCCAGCCACCCCATCCCTCCCACCCCCAACCACTCCAGTAACACTCAGTTTGTTTCCTGAGATTAAGAATTCCTCA